>NW_024740903.1:497500-652557 GCF_018991925.1 Homarus americanus | reverse complement strand
ACCAGTATTACTTCGTTCGAGTTACGTATTGCTCTGGTTACCCTCTAGATTCGTTTAGTACTTCCTGCTTTATCCTTCTCTTCCTTCCTTCTTCTCCTTCTCCCCCCCACTCACTCCTTATATAGTATCTTCACATTTGTCATTAAAAGTAGCTCTCTCCTCTCTCTCTCTCTCTCTCTCTCTCTCTCTCTCTCTCTCTCTGTCTTTTGTATCTGTTAATTTTCTTGCTTCATTTTCGATATTTTTCTTTCCACACACACACACACACACACCTATACAAAACATACACATAAAAATGGAACCTATTCACGAGTATTCTAAAACATTTCCAAGTACGACGAATTGCTAAATTTAAGACATTGACTAACATAATAAATATACAGTTATTCTTCTACCTTCTTACCTCCTCTTCTTAACGTTTACCTGTAAGATATCTCTCCCTTCTCTCTCTCTCTTCCATTCTGTCATTTTCTCCTCTTCGTCTCTTACATTATCCTCATAAATTTCTTTATGTCTTTTTTATCAAGTACATCAAGTAATTACTCTCTCTTTCATCTTTAACATTAATTATTCTCCATTTTATCTTCGTTCCTTTACTTCGAATTCTATTTAAGTTTGTGTCTTTCCTTCTCTTATGTATCATCATCCGTCTATTCCCTCTTTCAAACCTATACTATTTACTTCTTTTCATTATTTCATTCTCTTTATTCTACTCTTACATTGTTTCTGTGTTATCAAAGATCTTGCTGTCAGTCTCTCTCTCTTACGTATGTTTCCTTATCTCTCTACTTCTTTAATTATTCATTATTTTTTATTCTTGTATTCGTGGAGATTCTTGTATTGCTTTCATATACGGACGCACGGACTCACGCACTCACGCACTCACGTACACTTTCTCTCTTTCCCTGTACCCTCTCCACACCCCTAACACCCACGGCTCTCACCACACTCCCAACACACCGACCATCCCAACCACACTATACACCCTACCCTCAAGCCACACCCTCTCCACCACTAACACACCACTTCAACCCCTGAAGGTGTACACAGCAGTATATAAACCTCTTTGGAAGATTCTCTCAAGAGATTGTCATCCAATGGGATTAATTTATAAGTTAAACCAAAACGTCAAGGAGGAAATTAAAAGAGATCTTGACCTGGTTGGAATCCTCAAGGTAGATGCCAGAGAGTTTAAGCCAACTCTCTCTCTCTCTCTCTCTCCTTAGCTTCTTCATTTCCAACATTTTCCCTTTTGCTTTGTTTCTTTATTTCTTGATATTGTATTATTTATCACTATTATACATTGAATTAACTTTTTAAACTGGTAAACTTGCAGTGACCTGAACTCTTTCAGGAGCAGATCATGTATTGTTTCAGGTATGACTAAATTTGTATTGTTTAACGACTAGGTATAAGAGCTAAAAGTCTTCCATATTTCTCACTGTTATAGACGCTTAATTTTACTTTAATTGTTTACGTGTGAAGTAAAACAATAGTACTAACAACAATAACAACAACAACAACAGTGATAGCAGCAACAGCACAGAACAGGTGGGAGACACTAACACTAATTACAACAGTGATAACAGTGACAATAATAACAACAGTGATAACAACAATATAATTAACCCTTTAGAGAGTACGATGGTTTAACCTTTGAAGAAGATGATTAATATAACCCTCTCGTCCTCAAGGGTAAAGGGGAATCTTGCCAGAGTTCTTATTAATACAAATTTAACAGACTTGATCATACAGAGATTTCATTAGTTATAGACAGTGGATACAATGAATCCATTAGTGGGCCTTAGTACCTGACGCCAACGCATAACTAACACTTCTGGTAAACGTGACCCTCAATAGTTCCGGAAATATCAAAAATACGTTTCAAAATCATTTTCTCGTAATATTATTGGGAGGTCTTTTTGGTTTGTTCATCTATTCTTCATACAATTTTAATTCCTTTATCAAACGTAGTTGTTATTTAGTATTCACTTATCTTAATGAGAGTTGATTGCATCTAACACTGATGATGACGCACATGGTCGACGTTTCCCGATACATGAGGCGCCCGGAGGCAGACAGCGGCCAATACATCACCTTTCTCTACCAGTATCCTTCCTCTACCCAAAACATTTTATACAACACGAGATTACTTTAAACTTCCTTCTCTTTTATCTTACACCTGGTATAAAACAACATATAATATATTTTAAGTGATGTTAATTGAATTTTTTAATTCTCGACTTAAAAATTCTTGAAAAGTATTTAATCAGGTGTAAACTTTTTTATACTTTGTCAGATTTATCCAGGTGTTCAGTGGCGTCATATAAGTAGCGGTGAAAGTAATTAAAATTTCACTTCTCAGTAACTCTCTAAATTGGAGATTTCATATTAAAAATTCCCAATAACTTCATCATTAAAGAAAAACCACAAAATGCTTCCACCATAACTCGTCATTTTCAGTTCCAATCGTTCACCAGTTAACGTCACAAGGCTTCCCAGATGAAGGACAATCACAAATACTCTTAATAAATCATAATGGTTAATATGTTCTTATTTTAATTTCAAGTTATAGAAAAAATATTCGCCTTGGCAACACCAAGGTGGTAGGACACCTCATGCAAGGAACTGTATGCTTAACACCAAGGTGAGTGGGACACCTCATGGGGGAACTGTACACGGCAACTTTTAGGTGAGTGGAGGACACCTCATGGGGGCTGTGTGGCAACACCAGAGTGAGGTGGGACACCTCGGCCAGAACTGCAGCAGCACCAGGTGATGGGACACCTCATGCAGAACTGTATGGCAACACCAGAGTGAGTGGGACACCTCATGGAGGGAACTGTATGGCAACACCAGAGTGAGTGGGACCCCTGCGAGGCACGCTTGCCTGGGGGTGAGTGGGACACTCATGGGGAACTGTACGGCAGCTTACCAGAGTGGTGGGACACCTCATGGAGAACAACTAGCAAACACCAGGTAAGGTCTGGACCCTCATGAGAACTGTGCAGCAACACCCCCAGAAACAGTGGGGCCACTCATGGAGGAACTAATATGCTTGACACCAGGTGAGTGGGACACCTCATGGGGAACTGTGCAGCTTAGCTTACTAAGTGAGTGGGACACCTCATGGGAACTATTAACAACCTGCAGAGTGAGTGGGACACCTCATGGAAGACTGTATAGCTTACCAAGAGTGAATTAGGACACCTCATGGGGAACTGTACGCAACACCAAGTGAGTGGGACACCTCTGGAACTAATAGCAACACAGAGTGAGTGGGACACCTCATGGAGAACTCAACAACACCAGAGTGAGTGGGACTCATGGGGGAACAATAGCAGCACACCAGGTGAGTGGGACACCTCATGGAGACTGTGCAACACCAGGTGAGTGGGACACCTCATGAGGAACTGTATGCAAAACAGAGTGGTGGGACACCTCATGAGGGAACTGTGGCAACACCAGGTGAGTGGGACACCTCATGAGGGAACATGTGGCAACACCAGGTGAGTGGGACACCTCATGGGAACTGTGTGCAACACCAAGTGAGTGGGACACACCATGGAGGAACTGTGGCAACACCAGAGTGAGTGGGACACCTCAATGGAGAACTGGCAACACCAGAGTGAGTGGGACACCTCATGGGGAACTTTAAAGCAACACCAGAAATAGAGTGGGACACCTCATGGGGAACATAGCACACCAAGTGAGTGGGACACCTCATGGGGGAACTGTATAAAATTGAATTCTTGTTTTCATTCAATTTTTCCTTATTTCATCTAACATAAGTTTCCACTATTTTATCGACGTCATAACTCTGCTCATTTGTTTTCCCTGTGGCGGTGGTGTGGGGGAGGGATGGAAGGAGTAGGGAGGAGGGAGGAGGGAAGGGAGTAGGGAGGGAGGGAGGAGGGAAGGGGTAGGGAGGAGGGAGGAGGGGGGTAAGGGAGGGAGGGAGGGGAATGGTAAGGGAGGGAGGGAGGAGGAGGGAAGAAGACAAGGAAGGAGGATGAGGAGGGAAGGACAAGGAGGTAAGGAGGAGAGAGAAAGAGCAAGATAGGAAGGAAAGAGGCAGGAAGGAGGAGAAGGAGGAAGGTAAGGGGGGAGGAGGAGGGAGGGAAGAGATAAGGAAGTAAGGAAGGAAAGGGAGGAGGAAGGCAAGGAAAGGAGGGAGGAGGAGGAGGGAGGGAAGGGAAGGGAGGGAGGGAGGAGGAAGAGGTAAGGGAGGGGAGGAGGGAGGGAAGGATAAGGAGGAGGAGGAGGGAAGGGTAAGGGAGGAGGAGGAGGAAGGAGAGGTAAGGGAGGGAGGAGAGGAGGGAAGAATTAAGGGAGGAGAGAAAGCTGTAATTACAGCCATAATAAAGTCCGCAGTTTTCGTCATAGATTAAACAATTTGCCACGTTTGTTATCGGTCTGTGTAGGTGAAACCATGTGGCCTTGCTGTAGCTGTCTGTGTGTTATCTACACTCTCTCTCTCTCTGTTTCTCATTTCTTTTATATTTCTCCTTTTCTTTTGATTTCTCCTCTCTCTCCAACATTTTTCTCTCTCTCTTTTTCTTTCTGTCTTCATGATTGTCACCTTCTCTTATTGTGTTCGTCTTCTTCATTATCATTTCTAATATTCTCTCAATTGTCTTTCTTCTTTCTTTTTTTACAAGTCTTCTTCTCATTTCCCTCTGCTATCTTCCGTTTGCACTCTATATACTTCCTCTTCTCTCTTCCTACACCAATCCCCTTCTCTCTTTCTTCCTCTTCTCTACTCCCCCTCTCTCCTTTCTTTTCACTTTATCCCTCTCACCCCCTCTTCTACGTCTCTCTCCCTCCCTCCTCCTATATACTTCTCCCAACACACTCCTCCTCCCAAACCTCCCCTCCTCCTCTCTAACCTCCCTCCACTCCCAACACCCCCCACCCTCCCCAAACACACCCCATACCTCCCCAACACACCACACTCCCTCCCAACACACCTCCCCAACACCACCCCTTCCCTAACACAACCCCTCCCTCCCCAACACACCTCCTCTCCCCAACACACTCCCCTCCTCCCCAACACCCCCTCCCTCCCCAACACACTCCCCACCTCCCCTGCACCTCCAACACAATGCGTAGTTTCTCTCTCTATCAACACAACCTCCTTCTTCCTTCTTCCTTCACTCTCCATCCTTCTCTACTTAACTTTTCTTCCCTCCATCTTCTTCCTTCCTTCCTCAACTCTTCCCTCTTGATACCTATTATTTCTTTCTATTTCCTTTCTTCCACACTTCTACCTCCAACACCTCTCTCTCATATTTTCTTCCTCCCTCCTCCCTTACCCACAATCCCTTCTTCGCTTCATCTCTCCCTCTTCTGTCTCTAGGCCACCTTATTCCTCCTTCCTCCCTCTCCTCATTTCCTCACTCACTCATACATATAATCTCACATTTTCTTCTCCCCCTTCCTTCTCACTTTATCTCCTTCCACCCGCCTTTCTGTCCTCTTCTCTTCTTCTCATTATGTCTTTTTCCTTCCCTTTCTTTTTCCCCATCATCCACTTCTTCTGTCTCTCCCTTCTTCTTCCTTCCACAATCTCCTCCCCTCTCCTCTCTCCGAACTCCTGCCTTCTCTTCCTCGTGTCTTTATCTTCCTTCCTTCCGTCCCCTCAGCCTCTGTTCCTTTTCCTCCTTCCATCCTCTCCTCCTTCCCTTATTCATGTCTTCCTGTTCTTCCCTCTCTTCCTCTCCCCCTTCCATTCCTTGGTCCTCATCACCTCATCATCCTTCCTTTCTTCCTTCTGTCCTCCCTCCCTGTGTCTTTACCCCTCTTCCCTCCGCCTCCCATCCTCTCCTCCCTTCCACATATCTTTATCCTCTTCCTCCCTCACCCCGAGACCATTTCCCCTCAAACAACCACAATAAAAATATACTATAACAGCAGTTCACAGTTCTGGGACGACCCATAGATCTGAGCGACCAAACCAGAAGACAACAATATTTCACACTGAGGGAAAAACTTCCTCATTACCACCCCACTCAACCCCCCACCCCCCACACAGTACACCCCTCACACAGTACCTCACACCTTACACACCCCAGTATGTTTGGTTTTACTGGGGTGGAGAGGGGTGGAAGTAGAAAGAGGGTGGTGTGGGAGTGAGGTGAGGCTGATATTGCCGCGTTTTCCTCTTGTTCGCCCCTTCTCTCTTTCTCTCCCGCTGTTTCAGTTTCTCTTACTCGTTATCTCTCTTTCAAAAGCTTTCTCTCTCTCTCTCTCTCTCCCCATGTTATTTTTCTCTCCCTCTTACATTCACTCTTTTATGCCTCTCCTTCCTGAGCCCTAAAGCCTCCCTCCCTGACTTACACTCCCTCTCCTCCCTGACGTACACTCCCTCCATGACTTACACTCCCTATCCCTCCCCTACAACCGCACCCTTCTAACTGATCCCTTGATTCTATTTCTCATCTAACCTCCCCCTCTCTCCCTCCCGTCCTTGCCCTCGCTCCCGTCCTCCCTTTCGTCCCCCCCCCTAACCTAAATCCCTCCCTTCCCACTCCCTCTTCCTCCCTGTGTGTCCAAACGAAAATCAATTATTTTCTCTCTCGCTTCCTCCTAATCTCCCTTCTCATTTTTTTCACATTATTATAAATTACTTTCTTCCCTTTTCTGAACGAATTTGTTTTTGTCTTTAGTATATATTATTATTATTATTATTATTAGCAGTAGTAGTAGTAGCAGTAGTAGTAGTAGTAGTAGTAGTAGTAGTAGTACACGTAGTAGTAGTTCTTGTGTTTCCTCAGAAATTGTTACCGATACTTGTCTGTCTTGTGTCTGTACCCCTTAGTCTCTCTCTCTCTCTCTCTCTCCCTTTCACTAACTCCTCTACTCCTTCTCTCCCCTTATTCCTCCTTTACACCTCCCTCCCTTTCTCCCCAGATTTTCACTACTCCCTACCTCTCTTCTCCTTTCCTCTCTCCTTCACTCCCTCCCACACCCCTCTAGCTCATTCTTCCTCCCTCATCTCCCACCTCCTTCCTCGCCTCCTCTTTAAACGCCAGGTGGAAAACCCACCACCCAGAGGTCTCAACCAACCTCTTGCAGCCTGGCCGAGTTTTTCTGGCGTTCAGTTAAGGAAAGCCTTAAAAAAGAAAAAAGAACGCGCTTGAGTTGTGTCCCCTCCCTCAACCCTCCTATCTACCCCCTTCCCTCCCCCCACTTCTTTTTGCGTCTTTCTGTCTCTTAAATTAACTCGGTCTGATTTTTTTAATTTTTTTTTTTAGATATTTTTTCTACATAATTTGAGAAATAAGCTCAATACATTCAGGGAATTTTCTTCTCAAGGTTTTGTTTCAGTGTTTAGTTCTCAGGTGATTTTCTCCAGGTGAAATATTATTGTGGAGGATGAGAGATTATGTTGTTTTATATGGGGAAGGGAGATAAGTAGGGGTGTGGGGGAGGGGTAGGAAAAGGTGGAAGTTGGGGGTGGTGGTGGGAAGCAAGTGAATGTAAATAAGAAAACATTTACAAACACAAACACTTATGACGCCCCCACCACACAAGCCCCGGAATCACCATTAGAGTTTACCACAAGAGAAGAGAGAGAGACTGAGACATCTCCCCTCCTTCCCCGTCTCCCTCACCTCATTACTCTGTCCCACTCCTTCCTCGTTATCCCCTCTTTTCCCTCTCTCTTATCTCTCCTTTCCTCCTTGCCTCTCTTTCTCCCTACCATTTCCTTCTACCAGTGCCTCCTACTTCCTGTTTTTCACTCACCTCTCTCCTCATTGTCCTTTTCTATCTTTCATTCATCCTTCCTTTTCTCACCCCATTCCTGTTCTCTCCTCCTCTCCTCTCCCTCCCTTTCGTCCCAGGACTCCCTCTCCTTCTTCCTTGTCTGCCTTTCGCCTCATTACCCATTACATGTTCCTCCCTCCTTAACCTCATTGTTCTCCTTCCCCTTCCTCTACCACCCCCCCTCACTCTTTCCTCCTCCTCACCCATCACCCCCTCTTCACTCTCACTCTAACCTTCCTCCTCCCCTCCTTCCCCCTCCCTCTCCCTTCTCATCACCCCTCATTATAGCCTCTCCTCCCTCCCCCTACCTCCCCTTCCAGTTGCCGGATCCTACCAATCCCAAACAGTTAACAGTAACCCAACTTGTCTCTACCACAAAGGAGTACCAACGGTGGCTGAAGGCTGGCGAACGTTCGTCAGGTTTACCTCCCACAAGCCTCGCCATAACGCGTTAGAGGGGGGATAAGGAGATGCTGTTGTTGTTATTCCACTGTTCACATTCTCAGTGGGTTGACCAGGAGTGCCAATGGGGAGTCAGTGCCGGTATGAGAGAGAGAGAGAGAGAGAGAGAGAGAGAGAGAGAGAGAGAGAGAGAGAGAGAGAGAGAGAGAGAGAGAGAGAGAGAGAGAGAGAGAGAGAGAGTCAAATGTGTTACTGACGGTAATAAATGGTACGTCTCTCCCCCACCAAGTCCTTCTCTATTCTTTCACTCATTCTACTCTCTCCACTCACACTGCTTTCACTCTCTTCCCTCTCACTTATCTAACTTTCTTCCCTCTCCCTCTTATATTTTTTAACTGTCAGAATACACAAATATTCTGCCTGTCTGTTTATCTGTCTGTCTGTCTGTCCACTATATGTGTCCGTTCCTTTTCCTCGCAATTCTCTTACTCTTTCACCCACCACCCACTCCCCACACACCACCCCCACCCCCCACCCCCCACACACACAAACACCACCCACCACCCACTCCCCCACACACAAACACCAAGACAAACATATTTGTGAGTGCAAACACAATCTTTAATTTTTTCCTTCAACAGTGACAGGAGTCGGATCGAGGTGTTCTCAAGAGGTTGAAGATGACTGAACCGAAATATGATCGCTAATGTCCTACTCCAGGCTCGTCCTCCCTCCGCCACCTAATTGTTTAACGAGAGAGAGAGAGAGAGAGAGAGAGAGAGAGAGAGAGAGAGAGAGAGAGAGAGAGAGAGAGAGAGAGAGAGAGAGAGAGAGAGAGAGAGAGAGAGAGAGAGAGAGAGAGAGAGAGAGAGAGAGAGAGAGAGATAGACAGAAGGAACTATACCACTAAACAAACTTAACATAATATATATATAGAACCAGAGGCCAACACTCACTCACAGGTGGAGGAGTCAGTGAAGGGCAGACTGGTTACAGGTCCGGGTGCCATAGGATAGTGAAGAGGAATACTGATATATTACTCTTTAGCTGAGAATGTTAACCCTTACCAGAGAGAATATTTATAAAACACTAATAATAATAATAATAATAAAATAAAAATACATATATAATAATAATAAATAAATAATAATAATATAATAATTAAACATTCGACAGACAAACACATCTCTTAACCCCTCTACCTCCTTCCTCCCTCAAACAACGGAGCAAAAAGAAATTACCAATATATTATATTTTCATGATAGCATTCAGGAAATAAAATCCGAGCAAATGGCCTCTGAAGGGACAGGGAGAGGGAGGAGGGAGGGAGGAGGGGAGGGAGGAGGGAGGGAGGAGGGAGGGAGGGAGGAGGAGGAGGAGGAGGGAGGAGGAGGGAGGAGGAGGAGGAGGAGGAGGAGGGAGGAAGGAGGAGGATGGTAGGAGTGAGGGAGGGAGATAGGTAGAGAGGGAGGAGGGTTGGGTGGGGAGGAGAAGGCCAGAGCAGCTGTTTCTAAAGCCCTTTGAGACCAGTTGCCGGCTACCAGCACAGAGTCGTCCGGTCCTGCAAAAATCAGTTAATGTTACGATGACGACCAGCAGAACGACCACTATGACGACCAGCAGAACGACGGTGATGAAACAGGAACGACCTCGATGATGACAGAATAACTCCGGTGAAGAACGTCCCAGGAAGAACGACCCCATGGCAGAAGAAAGCCTCAAGACTCACCAGGCTAGGAATGGCTCCCAAACTGACCCACCTGGCCACCCACTTGGCCCACCCACCTGGCCCACCACCTGGCCCACCCACCATCTTGGAAGAATATTTAAGCTCCTGTAATGGTGTAAATTTCTCCAAGACTCTGATTGGATTATCCTGTACTGAAGACGTCGCTGGAACCTGTTCGGGTAAGTGGCTGACAGGACAGAGAAGAGGTCCAGGAGACTTCAAAACACGCCATACAACTACCAGGAAGCCAATGTGGGTGGGGTGGGTGGGGGAGAGAGAGAGAGAACACCGACTTTAGTAATATCCTCTGCCAATTTTCTTCAATGGCATACGAAAAACTTAGACAATAATTCCCGTCTATAAAGTTTCGTTTCTCTTCCTCGAATATGAAGGAAAAATAGAGAGGAGAAAGCATAAGTGAGATACCGGGAGAAAAATAGCGATGGGGAGGAACAAGTTTAGGGAATAATGGCAGAGTAAATTGTAGAAGAGAAAGAAGAAGGCAAAAAGGATATGCGTGGGCGAGGAAGAGGAGGAGGAGGAGTGGAAGGGGGAGGAAGAGGTAGAAGAATGGAGAGGTGCAAGGAGGAGGGGGTAGGAGGAGGGTAGTAGTAAGGAAGAAGAGGAAGAGGATGTGCTGGGTTGTAGACTTAAGGAGGCGTAGACCTCAAAATGAAGAAAAAAAATCACAGGAAGAAGAGAAGATGGGAAGAGAATTGCCTTGAGTTACTGAGAGAAAAATTGGCGTCAGGGTACAGGAGAGGAGCGAAGGATGATAAGTGAGGAGGAGAGCTAGAGGAGGAGAACTAGAGGAGGAAGACTAGAGAGGAGGAGGAGCTAGAGGAGGAGGAGACTAGAGAGGAGGAGGAGACTAGAGAGGAGGAGGAGACTAGAGAGGAGGAGGAGGAGACTAGAGAGGAGGAGAAGACTAGAGAGGAGGAGAAGACTAGAGAGGAGGAGAAGACTAGAGAGGGAGGAGGAGAAGACTAGAGAGAGGAGGAGAGAAGACTAGAGAGGGAGGAGAAGACTAGAGAGGAGGAGGAGACTAGAGAGGAGGAGAAGACTAGAGAGGAGGAGAAGACTAGAGAGGAGGAGGAGACTAGAGAGGAGGAGGAGACTAGAGAGGAGGAGAGAAGACTAGAGAGAGGAGGAGAAGACTAGAGGAGGAGAAGACTAGAGAGGAGGGAGAAGACTAGAGAGGAGGAGGAGACTAGAGAGGAGGAGAAGACTAGAGAGGAGGAGGAGAAGACTAGAGAGGAGGAGGAGCTAGAGAGGAGAGAGAAGGAGAGGAGGAGAAGACTAGAGGAGGAGAAACAAAAACCAGAGGAGAGGAGACTAGAGAGGAGGAGAGACTGAGGAGGAAGACTAGAGAGGAGGAGACTAGAGAGGAGGAGGAGACTAGAGAGGAGGAGAAGACTAGAGAGGAGGAGGAGAAGACTAGAGAGGAGGAGACTAGAGAGAGGAGGGAGGAGACTAGAGAGGAGGAGGAGACTAGAGAGGAGGAGAAGACTAGAGGAGGAGAAGACTAGAGGAGGAGGAGGAGAAGACTAGGGGAGGAGACAGAGGAGGAGACTAGGGGAGGAGAAGACTAGGAGGAGGAAGACTAGAGAGGAGGAGAAGACTAGAGAGGAGGAGGGAGACTAGGGGAGGAGGAGAAGACTAGAGAGGAGGACAGAAGATTGTGAGAACTGAGGTGATTTTAGGAAACTGTGAGAGAAAATTAGGAATGAGTAAGAGAGACATAATAAAAGAAACGTGTACTAAGAATGTCTCACTATGTCTCAGTCTGAAGTCGGATTCAATTCAGGTGAGATCTTGGAAGATAAAACAAAGAGATAAACCCTCAGAAACGTACATCAAGAGATAAGCATTGTCTCGTCTGTCTTTCGTCACACTCAATATGTCTTTGTTAACAAGTAAAAATATACTTAGAAACGTTAAGTCTCTGTTCCTATAAGTTTCACATTTCTCCGCTTTGAAACGGACCAATGCCTTCTCGTCAGGAGCGATGCAGGCGCCTTGGCTGGGCCAGGCACAGTGTGCTGAGACCAACTCTGGGCTAAATGCTAGCACGTCACAACAATGCTTATGGTAGATGGAGGAGTGATCAGAGGTCACACAGTCCGTCGGCTGCTGCTGATGTTGTCTGAGAGTACTACTGGGAGACGTGTCTGGTGCTGATGAAAGAGGAATATGTAGGAGGTGTGAGAGAAATTAGCTCATACCATACAAACTGGTGTGAATGACAAGCAATAAACGGATATACGTATGGAAGAAGGTGTTATTATTATTCCCTGAACAGACGCATGCCAGGATCACAATGTTCTATCCAACACAAATAAATGAACACATAAAAAACAGAACGGTATGGTGAATATCAATGCATTTCAATACATACAAAGGGACTCATATTTTCTATACAAATTGTTCTTTTTCTACAAAGTAAGAACTATTCTCAATCTTCTGTATCCATATGTTAAGTTTACTTATTCTATCATACATATTTAGCTTCATTCATCCTCTTCCATACATAGTTTTCTTGGTGATCGTGTCCATGTCTGTCGACCCATGTATACGTCCCATAAGCTCACCCTAAAGATCTCATGTCATGTCAGGAGGCAGTGTAAGACATGTTGTTTTGACCTTTCCATGCCACTCACAAGGTCACGATGTAACTCCGCCGACCCTCGGAGGCGGATAAGATGAGAAAGCCAGAACACTAATCACGGTAGATCAAGATACCAAGGCGCTCACATTCACAGACGTGACAGGGTTTTGTCCCCTCTGGTCGCTTAACTGAGTTCGGAATCTGACCTGCATACACACACACACACACACACACACACACACACACATTCGTTCTTTATCATCTATTCATTCTGATCAAAAATAGGTAGTCTACTGCGGCACTCTTTACATAACAAAGTTCCAGATTCTTTATTCTGCCTTCACCCACCAACACATTTCATCACTCTACTACCACCATCACCTACCACTACCATCACTCACCACCACTGACTATCACTCATCACCACCACTATAACCCACCACCACTATTTACCCATCATCATCACTATCAACATTTCACCACCACTATCACTTATCATCATCACTATCACCAATACTACCACCCGCTCATAACTCCACCACACCACCACCATCACCACCACCACCACCATCACCACCACACTCACCATAACCCACCATCACCACCAGTAACTCACATCACCACTCACCACCCCACCAACCACTCATCACCCACCACCACCACCACCACCACCACCATCACCCACCACCACCACCATCACCCACCACCACCACCATAACCCACCAACACTATCACCCACCACCACCACCATCAACCACCACCACCATCACCCACCACCACCACCACATCACCCAACACCACCACCCACCACATAACTCCACCACACCACCACCATCACCCACCACCACCACCATCACCACCACCCACCATAACCCACCACCACCCACCATAACCCACCACCACCCACCACCACCTGCTCGTACTACTCATAAACCACTCTCCAGCCAATCATACACACACACACACTACCAAGTTCTTACAGATAAGTAATCTCCTCACTTATCTTCCTTCCACATGTTTATTCCCATTTCCTCCCAAGTCCCTCCCTCCTAGATTTATCCACCCCAACCCCTTATCTCCTCTCGACAAAATATCGTTAATTTTGTCCAATTATTTCCAAATTGTTTTCATTCTCAGCAAACATAATAACGTCACTTTATCCTCTTGTGATAGTATATATGGCATCCAGTGAGCCCTTCTCCAGCATCCAAAGACTCAAACAATAACAGCATAACCATTCATATGCCCACAACCCCTATATGTAGAGAACGAAACACAAGTTCCCATGTGTTTTATCACGTACTATGCCCCTCTTCCACATACGTCAACCCTACTACACAACCCCCTTCACAACCACACATTGATCTCCCCACCACACCCCATTCACCACAAACATCACCATTCAACCCCCCATTCACCACAAACATCACCTCCCCACCCCATTCCCCACCCCATCCCCCCCCTCACATGCCTCACATGCCCCCCTCCACACAACCACCACCTCCAGTTAAACCAACACCACATTATACACAGGAACAATATTAACTGTATATGTATCAGGCCAATGCACACACCTCAATTGTATCCAGACAAATGAACCAACAAATGATGGTCCAAAACTGTTGTGTTTGTGTGTGTGTATTTATTGTGGTCTATTATATGTTGTATTTATATCTCTGTGTGTCTGTTATATAAATGTCTGTGTCCTCTGTATACCTTTACCTGTCTGTGTTATTGTGTCTGTGTTGAGGTGAGTGAATTATGGCTCACCGTCTGGGAGAGTCATGCCATCCTCCCATCACCAATATTACTGAAGCTTAATCGCGTTACCCTGAAACCACCTCCTCACATAAAAGCGCCAACTGAATTACTTAATATTGACTGGTGCGCGAATATTCACAAGTTCGCGCGACTACTGGTTACTATTGGCGTCGTAGTTTTTGACTTACCGCGAAATATATAATGGGACAGCAATTACAGCGTTGTTCAGCTTATGTTTACAGCGTTAACTAGCATATATTGTCTAGCTTATGCTTACAGCGTTGTCTAGCTTATGTTTACAGCGTTGTCCAGCCTATATATTAAAGCGTTGTCTAGCCTATGTTTACAGTGTTTACATTAAAAATATTATGCACTACCATCGAATTGAGTTTACTCACAGTTTATGAGTTAAAAATGACCTTAATTGATGTTATATTATGATAGAACTATAGCAACAGGTATTTTTATCGTTAATTAAAGGTGAATTTGAAGAACATTTTATTCGATTTACTTGTTACCGGGAGGCAATTTTGGATGAGGATAGTTGGCGAAAATTGAAAAATGGAATGAACGCAAGTGTTAATTTGTTTCTTATAATAAAGAATTCTATAACGGACTTCATCCTATATAATCCGTTAGATGGAAGTTTGATATTTAACGGACCTCGATATACTGGACTTTCATCTCCACATAGTACGTAGGTTTCAACTGTAGTATTTTTGAAAGGTTTGTCGCTTTATCACCTTTCCCGTTGTTAATGCTTCTGTTGTTGACTGTTTAACAACCATTACTGTTGGTATCTGTTGTATAATTATATTCCTCTGTTGATGACCTTCGTTACCTACCTGTAATTACTGTTGTTGCTCCTGTTAACGCTGCTTCTGTTGTGCTTCTTGTTGTTGGTAATCAAGGGCCCTGTTAGCATACTCTCTGTATATTGACCGTGTTGATGCCTATGTTGGGGCCTACCTGTTGACAGAGACGCTTACCTTGCCCCAATTAGCTCACCTGGAGATGCTAGGACACCAAGGACCTTGATGATGCTCCACGCCTCCTGATGAAGGACTAGCAGAAGGAAGAGGAGGCTATGGAATAGAACGAAGACGGAAGGAGGAGAATGAGGATATAAGGAAGAGAAGGAAAAGAATGATGAAAGAGCATAGGAAAGCGAAAAATAGAAGGAGCGGAAGGAGGAAATAGGGAAAAGCGAAGGAATGAAGAGAATGATAAGAGACCATGGAAATAATGAAAGGGTAGATAAAAGGATTGATGAAAGATATAACAGATGGAATGGAAAGAGTGAGAGAAGTAAGGAGAAAGGAAAAGGAGAATGGAAGAAAAGAAGGAAGAAAAAATATGAATAAAGAAAGATGGAGGAGGTGATTGAAAAGAAACGAAACAATTAGAATGAAAGAGGAAGGAAAAAAAAAAAAAAATTGAAGAGGAGAAAAGTTAGAAAATAGTAAGAAGTTTAACCTACAGGAAGAGGACAGGGAGAAAAGTCCTGATAAAAAAGGAAGAAAAGGAAGAGAGCAGGTGAGGCTGTAGAAGAAAAAGAGAAGACTAGAAGAAAAAGTGCTTATGGGGGAAGATGGGAAGGATTTAAAGAAAGAAGAGGAGGATTATGAGGCAAAATATTGTGATAAAGATTATATTCCTGCCAGAGTTCTAGAAATGATGGGGTTCTGATCCAGTTTTAGAACAAGGAAGTTAAGAGAGAGAGAGAGAGAGAGAGAGAGAGAGAGAGAGAGAGAGCTCTTCAATGGAGGCCAGCTGCATCAATCAGCCAATGAAAACTCACAACAATGAGTCCCATTAAAAATCAAGCAGCCAGTAATTACTACGCATCGATGAACCAATAAACGCTACCTCCCCACCAATCCTGGCTCATAATTCTATTAGCACCTTGAACTAATCACCATCCAGGAGTCCATCACCAATCAGCACTGCACACACACACACACACACACACACACACACACACACACCAGTCAGCTGGAGGAGGCAGAGAGGTCGTCAGTCGTCAGTGTGGTTTGCTCCTGCTACCCTGAGTCAAGACACGAGGGTTGGCGGTGCTTTAAAGAGCGATATTGGGTGGTAGAATCACTACAACTGAACCAGGACACAGGACGAAGCGGCGACGCACTCAAGTATCAGAATTTTATCGTCCCCAGACAAAGGAGCTCCAGATTTAACGGCGTAATGGATCTGAAGGACGCCCTCACAAACTTGGAGAGAGAGACGGAGAGGGAGGAAAGGTTAGGAAAGGAAATGATAAATGGGGATATAAGGAAAGGTGGAGGAGGCTTGAGGAAGATATTAAGATGAATGGAAGGAGTGGTGGAAAAGGAAAATGGAAAGAAAAGGACAGAATACGTTGATGATGGAGATTAAACAGAGAGAGAGGCGATTGAAGGAGGAATGATGGAGAGGTTAGAGAGTACAAAAGAGGAGAGAAAGAGACCCCCAGGTAAGAATGGGAAGATGGACCTAGAGATGAACAAACGGAAGAAAGAAAGGAAAGAAAGAAGTGAAGAACGAATGTGAATAGAGGTATTGTTAGATGATCTCTGATGCTTTGGGCGCCCTTATTGTGACATTGGTGGAGTGGCGCCCAAACTTAGATCAAAACAATACGTCTTACCTGCTCCTCCTGACCACGAAATGCTAGGGTGGCTTATGGGACGTATACATGGGTCGACAGACATACAGACACCACGATCACCCAAAAAGAAAACTATAATATGGAAGAGAATGAATGAAGCTAAATATATGATAGAATATTAAACTTAACATATGGAAAATACAGAAAGATTAACCAATAGTTCTCCCAATTTGTAGAAAAAAGAACAATTTGTATAGAAAATATGAGTCCTTTACCGCTATGAAATACAATTGAATATTCACCATACAGTTCTGTTCTTTAAGCTGTTCATTTACTTGTTGTGCTGATAGAACATGATGATCCACCGAGCATCATCATGTTCAGGAAGAATAATAATCAACACCTTCTTCCACACGTATATCCGTTTATTGCATCATTCACCCAGATTGTAAGGGATCAGCTGCAATACTCTCTCTCTCTCTCTCTCTCTCTCTCTCACACTCTCTCCCCCCCCCCCCCCCCCCCCCCCCCCACCCCTACATCATTCCCTTCATCAAAGCACCAGACACGTCCTCCCAGTAAAGTAATCTCCTCTCGTGACAACATCAGCAGCCGACGGACCGTGACCCCTCTGACACCCCCTCCATCTACCTAGATTAACAAGATTACGACGATGCCAGCATTTAGCCCAGAGTTGGTCTCCATGTTGAACACTGTGCCTGACAGCAGCCAAGGCGCCACATCAACTCTGACGAAATTAGCATTGGTCCGTTTCAAAAGCGGAGAAATGTAAACTCAGGACAGAGACTTAACGTTTCTAAGTATATTTCACTCATTAACAAAGACATATTAAGTGTGACGAAAGACAGACGTGAGACAATGCCTATCTCTTGATGTACGTTTCTGAGGGACTTATCTCTTTTTTTTATCTAATAGAGACAGTTTTAGGTGTAAGTATGTAGACATCATATAGTGACGGATTCTACTTCCCGAATATCACTCTCAGTTTTGTTAAATTCGCTCGACCATTGAATGACTTGCTTACGATGAAGGCAGGGTGTGACGTCACACAACAGAGAGAGAGAGAGGAAAGAAAGAAGAAAGAAGAAAGAAAGAAGAAGAAGAAGAAGAGAAAGAAGAAAGAAGAAGAAGAAGAAGAAGAGATTCTGTACAAATACCAGATCAAAGGACATATCCAAGTGTTACCCAGAAACCCATAATTCACCTTTGTTTATCTTGTGCGACAGAAGTTGTTAGATTCATCTCCAAACAAAAGCAGGAAGACAAAGAGATACAGACTGAGAGACATAGTGAGGAATATCCTAGTACACGTTTCTCTTTATGCTCTCTCTTACCTATTTCTCTAATTTTCTCAAGTTTCCAAAAATCACCCTCAGTTCTCACAATCTTCGTCTTCTCCTCCTCTCTAGTCTTCTCCTCCTCCTCTCTAGTCTCCTCCTCTCTAGTCACTTCTCCTCCTCTTAGTACACCACTCCTCCTACCCTCTCCTCCTCTCAGTCTTCCTACTCCTCCTCTAGTCTCCTCCTCCTCCTAGTCTTCTCCTCCCTCTCTAGTCTTCTCCTCCTCTCCAGTCCTTCCTCCTCCTCCCAGTCTCCCTCCTCCTCTAGTCTTCTCCCCCTCCTCTCCCTGGTCTCCTCCTCCCCTCTAGTCTTCTCCTCCTCCTCTCTAATCTTCTCCTCCCTCAGTCTCCTCCTCCTCTCTAGTCTTCTCCTCCTCTCTAGTCTTCTCCTCCTCTCTCCTCTTCCCCTCCTCTAGTCTCCTCCTCCTCTCTAATCCTCCTCCTCCTCTAGTCTTCTCCTCCTCTAGTCTTCTCCTCCTCTCTGTCTTCCTCCTCTCTAGTCTCCTCCTCCTCTCTAGTCTCCTCCTCCTCTCCTGATCTTTGCCTCCTCCTCTCTGGTCTTCTCCTCCTCTCTAGTCTCCTCCTCCTCTCTAGTCTTCTCCTCCTCTCTAGTCTTCTCTCCTCCTCTCTAGTGCTTCTCCTCCTCCTCTCCCCGTCTTCTCCTCCTCTCCTAGTCTCCTCTCCTCTCCTAGTCTCCTCCTCCTCTCTGGTCTTCTCCTCCTCTCCTGGTCTTCTCCTGCCTGGTCTCCTCCTCCTCTCTGTGCTTCTCCTCCTCCTCTCTGTGTCTTCTCCTCTCTCCTAGTGCCCTCCTCCTCCTCTCTGTCTTCTCTCCTCCTCTAGTCTTCTCCTCCTCTGGCGTCTTCTCACTCTCTCCTAGTCTCTTTCTCCTCTCTAATCTCCTCCTCCTCTCTATTCCTCCTCCTCTCTAGTCTCCTCCTCTCTAGTCTCCTCCTCCTCTCTAGTCTTCCTCCTCCTCTCCCTAGTATTCTCCTCCCTAGTCTTCCTCCTCCACTTTATCTTCTTCCGCTCTCTCCTGTACCCTGACTTTAATTTTCCTCGTGCTCAAAGGCAATTCTCTTCCCTCCTTCCTCTTCTTCCTGTGATTTTTTTCTTCATTTCGAGGTGGGTGCATCTTGCTCTCTCTCTCTCTCTCTCTCTCTCTCTCTCTCTCTCTCTCCTTTAAGTCTACAACCCTAGCACATCCTCTTCTCCTTTTCTCCCTACTACTCCTCCTCCCTACCCCCCACTCCCACCTCTCCATTCTTCCTCCTTCCTCCTTCCTCCTCCTCCTCTCCTTCCTCGCCCCACCCTTATAGTTAATATCCTTGCCTTCTTCCTCTTCAATTTACTCTGCCATTATTCCCCTAAACTTGTTCCTCCCCATCGCTATTTTTTCTCGGTATCTCACTATGCTTTCCTCCTCTCTATTTTTCCTTCATATTCGAGGAAGAAACGAAAGCTTATAGACAGGAATTATTGTCTAAGTTTTTCCAATTGAAAGAAATTAGAGATGTATTACTAAGGGGGTCGGTGTGTGTTCTCTCTCTCTCTCTCTCTCTCTCTCTCTCTCTCTCTCTCTCTCTCTCTCTCTCTACCCCACCCACATTGGCTTCCTGGTAGTTGTATGGCGTGTTTTGAAGTCCCTCCTGGATCTTCTCTGTTCCTGTCAGCCCACTTAATGCCCGAACAGGTTCCACATGACATCTTTAGTACAGGAATAATCAATTCAGAGTCTTGGAGAAATTTACACCATTACAGAGAGAGCTTAAATATTCCCCTTTTCAAGATGGTGGGTGGGCCGGAGTCAAGAATGAATGGTCAGTGGGTGGAAGGCCAGTGGTGGGGTCAGTTGGAGCATTCTATCCTCGGTGGTCTTCCCTCCTTGGAGGTCTTTCTTCTGGCCATCAGGGTCGATTTGCTTCCTGGGGACATTCTTCTGGTAATCAGGTCGTTATTCTGTGAATTGTCATCAGGTCGTTCTGTTGGTCATCACCGGGGTCGTTCTGCTGGTCTCGTCATAGTGGTCGTTCTTAACAGTGTCATCGTAACATTAACCGGATTTTGCAGGACCGGACGACTCTGTGCTGGTGGAAGCCGGCAACTGATCAAAGGCTTTAGAAACAGCTGCTCTGGCCTTCTCCTCCCCTCTGCAGCTTCCTCCTCCTCCTCTACCTATCTCCCTACCTACCTCCTACCGTACTCCTTCCTCCTTCCTTCTTCTTCCTTCCTCTCCCTCCCTCCTCCCTCCTCCTCCCTCCCTCCCTCCTCCCTCCTCCCTCCTCCCTCCTCCTCCCCTCCCTCCTCCCTCCACTCCTCCTCCCTCCCTCCCCTCCTCCCTCCTCCTCCTCCCTCCCTCCCTGGTCCTTCAGAGGCCATTTGCTCCGGATTTTATTTCCCTGAATGCTATCATGAAAATATAATATATTTGGTAATTTCTTTTTTGCTCCGTTGTGGGGAGGAGGAGGTAGAGAAATTAGAAATGTTTGTCTGTCGAATGTTTAATTAGTATTGTGCCTTATTATTATTATTATTAATATTATTATTATTCGCGTACTGTTTATTATTATTATTAAGTGTTTTATAAATATTCTCTCTGGTAAAGGTTTAATATTCTCAGCTAAGAGTAATATATCAGTATTCCTCTTCACTATCCTATGGCAGCCCGGACCTGTAACCAGTCTGCCCTTTGCTGGCTCCTCCACCTGTGAGTGAGTGTTGGCCTCTGGTTCTATATATATTATGTTAAGTTTGTTTAGTGGTATGTTCCTTCTGTCTGCTATCTCTCTCTCTCTCTCTCTCTCTCTCTCTCTCTCTCTCTCTCCTCTCTCTCTCTCTCTCTCTCTCTCTCTCTCTCTCTCCCTCTCTCTCTCTCTCTCTCTCTCCTCTCTCTCTCTCTCTCTCTCGTTAAACAAATTGTGGCCGGGGAGGGGGAGGGGACAAGGAGCCTGGAGTAGGACATTGGCGATCATATTTCCGGTTCTGAGTCATCGCCCAACCTCTTGACCTCGATCCGACTCCTGTCACTGTTGGAGGAAAAAAATTAATTGTGTTTATAAATGTTTGTCTTTGGTGTTTTACATTTGTGTGTGTGGAATTGAAGATGGTGTTTACAATACGTGTAGTAGTAAGGGGTGGGGGGTGGGGAGTGGTGTGTGAGTGGGAGTCAGTAAAAGAGTAAGAAATTGCGAGAAAAAGGACAACAACACATATATAACAGACAGACAGACAGATAAACAGACAGGCAGAATATTCACATTAAAAAATATAAGAAAAAAAAAGAATAAAAAAAAACAAGAAGTAAGAGAGAAAAAGAGAAAGACGTAAACAACATTTATTACCGTCAGTAACACATTTGACTCCCCCCCCCCCCCCTCTCTCTCTCTCTCTCTCTCTCTCTCTCTCTCTCTCTCTCTCTCTCTCTCTCTCTCATCAACCCCGACTCTACTGGCACACTCTGTCAACCCACTGAGAATAAAGAATAACAACAACAGCATCTCCTTATCCCCTCTAACGTTATGCAGGTCAAGGAGTGTAAACCTGACGAACGTTCGCCAGCCTCCTCAGCCACCTGTTGGTACTCCTTGTAGAGACAAGGGTTACTGTTAACTGTTTGGGATGGTAGGATCTGGCAACTGAAGGGGAGAGGAGGGGGGTAGGGGAGGGGAGGAGAGGCTATAATGAGGGGTGATGAAAGGAGAGAGGAGGGAAGGAGGGAAGAGGAGAGGCAGGGGGAGGGAGGGGGTGGAAGAGGGGTGAGGGAGGAGGGAAAGAGGAGTGAGGGGGTGGTAGAGGAAGGGAGGAGAACAATGAGGTTAGGGAGGAGGGAAATATGTAATGGGTAATGAGGCGAAAGGCAGACAAGGAAAGAAGGAGAGGAGAGTCGGGAACGAAAGGAGGGAGAGGAGAGGGAGGAGAGAACAGGATGGGGGTAGAAACTACAAGAAGGATGAATGAAAGATAGAAAAGGACAATGAGGAGAGAGAGAGGTGAGGAAAAACAGGAAGTAGGAGGCACTGTAGAAGAAATGGTAGGGAGAAAGAGAGGCAAGGAGAAGGAGAGATAAGAAGAGGGAAAAGGATACGAGGAAGGAGGGGACAGAGGGTACTAGGTGAGGGGGAGACAGGGGCGGAGGGGAGATGTCCGGCCTCTCTCTCTCTCTGGTAAACTCCAATGGTGATTCCTGGGCTTGTGGGGGGCGTCATGTTTGTGCAAGTTTGTAAATGTCTTATTTATTCACTTGCCCACCACCACCCCTAACTTCCACCCTTTTCACCTCCTCACACCTCTACCCATCTCCTTCCCCATATAAAACAACATAATCTCTCATCCTCACACAATAATATTTCACCGAGAGAAAATCACCTGAGAACAAACACTGAAACAAAACCTTGAAGAAAATCTCTGAAGTATTGAGCTTAAATTTCAAAAGTATATGAGAAAATATCTTAAAAAAAAAAAAAAATTAAAAAAAAAATCAGACTCGAGTTAATTTAAGAGACAGAAAGACGCAAAAAAGAAGTGTGAGGGGAGGGGGTAGGGGAGGCTGAGGGGGAGGGGGGACACAGCTCCAAGCGCTGTTTTTCTTTAAGGCTTTCCTAACTGAACGCCAGAAAAACTCGGCCAGGCTGCAAGAGGTTGGTTATTGGTGACCCTGGGTGGTGGGTTCCACCTGGCGTTTAATGAGGAGTGAGAAGGAGGTGGGGGAGGGAATGAAGGAGGGAAGGAATGAGCTAGAGGGTGGAGGGAGGAGGAGAGGAAAGGAGAGAGAAGGAGGTAGGGAGGAGAAAACTGGGGAGAAAAGGGAGGGAGGGTAAAGGAGGGAATAAGGAGAGAAGGAGAGGAGAAGGAAAAGGAGGAGAGAGAGAGAGAGAGACTAAGGTACAGACACACAGACAGACAAGAGTATCGGTAATAATTTTGAGAGAAACACAAGAACTACTACTGTGTACTACTACTACTACTACTACTACTACTACTGCTACTACTACTACTACTAACACTAATATTAATAATAATAATATTACTAAAAGACAAAAAACAAATTCGTTCTAGAAAAGGAAGAAAGTAATTTATAATAATGTGAAAAAATGAGAGAAGGGAGATTAAGGAGGAAGGAGAGAGAGAAAATAACTGATTTTGCTTCTGGACACACAGGGAGGAAAGGGAGGAAGGGAGGGAATTTAGGTTAGAGGGGACGAAAGGGAGGACAGAGCGAGGCAAGGACGGAGGAGAGAGGGAGGTTAGATGAGAAATAGAATCAAGGGGGACAGTAAGAAGGGTGCAGCTTGTAGGGGAGGATAGGGAGGTAAGCTGCAGAGAGGAGGTGCTCAGGAGGAGAGGGAGGTGTTGTGGGAGGGAGAAGGCTTTAGGGCCTAGGAAGGAGAGGCAGCAAAAGAGTAAATGTAAGAGGGAGAGAAAATAACACGGGAGAGAGAGAGAGAAAGAGAGAGAGAAAGGAAAGAGAGATAATGAGAAAGAGAAACCGAAACAGCGAGAGAAAGAGAGAAAGAGAGAAAGCGAACAAGAGAAAAACGCGGGTATAATAATCAGTCCTCACCACTTGCCACACCACTCCTCTTTCACTTGACACCCCTCCACCCCAGTAAAACCAAACATACTGAGGTTGTAAGGTGGGAGGTGAGAACTGTGGGGTGAGGGGTGGTACTGTGTGAGGGGGGGTGGGGTGGGGGGTGGGGGGGTTGAGATGGTAGGTAATGACCAACTTTTCCCTAAGCTGTGAAAATATTGTTGTCTCTGTTTTGGTCGCCTCAGATCCCGGGTCGTCCCAGAACTGGGGAAACTGCTGTTATAGATATTTTACTATGTGGTTATGGAGGAAATGGTCTCGGGGTGAAGGGAGGAAGAGGATAAAGATAGTGGAAGGGAAGAGGAGAGAGGATGGAAGAGGGAGAGGAAGAGAGGTAAAGACACAGGAAGGAAGGACAGAAGGAAGAAAGGAAGGGATGATGGAAGTGATGAAGACCCAAGGAATGGAAGGGAGAGGAAGAGAAGGAAGAACAGGTAAAGACATGAATAAGGGAAGGAAGGAGAGGATGAAGGAAGGAGGAAAAGGAATAGGAGGCACGAAGAGGACGAAGGAAGGAAGATGTAAAGACACGAGGAAGAGAAGCAAGAAGCCTGGAGACGAGGGGAGAGGAGGGAGATGGCGGAAGGGGGAAGAAGGGAGAGACAGAAGTGGATGATGGGGAAAAGAAAGGAAGGAAAAGACATAATGAGAAAGAGAAGAGACAGAAAGGGGAAGGAGATAAAGGAGAAGGAAGGAAGAGGAGAAGAAAACGGAGATTAGAGTAGGGAGAGGAGAAATGGAAGAGAGGGGGAGAAAGGAGGAAAGAGACCAAGACAGAAGAGGAGAAGATGAAGGAAGAAGGAGTGAGAGAAAGGAAGAGGGAAGGAAGGAAGAAAAGAGGAGAGAGAGAAAAGGAGGAAACGGTAGGAAGAAAGAAATAGAAAGAAAAAATCAAGCGTATCAAGAGGGAAGAAGGAGGGAAGGAAGGAAGATGGGGAGGGGGAAGAAGCAATTAAAGACATAAGATGGAGGAAGGAAAGAAGGAAGGAAGGAAGGTGTAGCTAGAGAGAGAGAGAACTATGCATTGTGTTGGGGTAGGGGAGGTAGGGGAGTGTGTTGGGGAGGAGGGGAGGTGTTGGGGAGGAGGGGAGGTGTTGGGGAGGGAGGGGATGTGTTGGGGAGGAGGGGATGGTTGGGGAGGTAGGGGGGGGAGGTGGGGAGGGAGGAGTGTTGGGGAGGAGGGGAGGTGTTGGGGAGGGAGGGGGAGGGTTGGGGAGGAGGGGGAGGTGTTGGGAGGGAGGGGGAGGTGGTTGGGGGAGGTAGGGGAGGTGGTTGGGGAGGGAGGGGAGTGTGTTGGGGAGGAAGGGAGGTTGGGGAGGGAGGGAGGTGGTTGGGGAGGAGGAGGTGTCGGCAACAATACTGTACTGGGATATTAGACTCTGTATATCTCCCAATATCATGGGTAGGGGGGAGAGGGGAGGGAGAGGGGAGGGAGTGGAGGAGGGAATAACAGGTGAGAGCGTAATGGGGAAGAGTGAAGGAGAGGGGCGGAGAGTGGAGGAAAGAGGAGGGGAGCGAAGGAAAGGAGAGGAGAGAATGGAGGAGAATTGAGAAGAGGAGGAGGGGAGGAGAGAGACGTGGTAGGAGAAGAGGGGAAAAGAGAGGGAGAAAGTGAAAAGAAAGGAGAGGGGAGTAGAGAAGAGGAAGAAAGAGAGAAGGATTGGTGTAGGAAGAGAGAAGAGGGAAGATATAAAGAGTGCAAACGGAAGAGAAAAAAGAGGAAATGGAGGAAGGAAGACTTGTAAAAAAAAGAAAGAAGAAAGACAACGAAAGAGAGAATATTGAAAGAAGAGAAAATGATAATGAAGAAGACGAACAATAACAAGAGAAGGTGAATAACTGGTGAAGACAGAAAGAAAAGAGAGAGAGAAAAATGTTGAGAGAGAGAGAAATCAAAAGAAAAGGGGGAGAAATATAAAGAAAATGAGAAACAGAGAGAGAGAGAGTAAGTAGATAAACACACAGACAGCCACAGCAAGGCCACATGGGTTTCACCTACACAGACCGATAACAAACGTGGCAAATTCAGCTTAATTCATGACGAAAACTGCAGGACTTTATTGCCACAAAAATTATGCCTCTCCCTCCCTCCCCTTCTTCCCTCCTCCTCCCTCCCCTTACCCTTCCTCCTCCTCCTTCCCTTACCCTTCCTCCTCCTCCTCCTTATCCTTCCTCCTCCTCCCTCCTTACCTCCTCTTCCTCCCTCCTCCCACTCTTCCTCCTCCTCCCTCCCCCTTCCCTCCTCCTCCTCCCCTCTCTTCCTCCTCCTCCTCCCATCCCTTACTCCTCCCTCCTCCTCCCTCCCTTTCTCCCTCCTCCTCCTCCCCACTCCTTTCCCTCCCTCCCTCCCTTTCTTCCTCCTCCTCCTCCCTCCCTTCCATTCTCCTCCTCCTCCCTCCCTTACCCTTCCCTCCTCCTCCTCCCTCCCTACCATTCCTCCTCCTCCCTTACTCCTCCTTCCTCCTCCTCCTCCCCTCCTCTTCCTCCTCCTCCTCCCTCCCTTCCCTCCTCCCTCCTCCCTTACCCTTCCATCCCCCCCCCACCCCCTCACCACCCCACCACTGCCACAGGAAAACAAATGAGCAGAGTTATGACGTCGATAAAATAGTGGAAACTTATGTTAGATGAAATAAGGAAAAAATTGAAATGAAAAACAAGAATTCAACTTGCTACAGTTCCCCCATGAGGTGTCCCACTCACTCTGGTGTTGCCATACAGTTCCCCATGAGGTGTCCCACTCACTCTGGTGTTGCTGCACAGTTCCCCATGAGGTGTCCCACTCACTCTGATGTTGCCACATACAGTTCCCCATGAGGTGTCCCCACCACTCTGGTGTTGCATACAGTTCCATGAGGTGTCCCACTCACTCTGGTGTTGCCACAGTTCCATGAGGTGTCCCACTCACTGGTGTTGCCAACAGTTCCCCATGAGGTGTCCCACTCACTCTGGTGCTGCGTTCCCATGAGGTGTCCCACTCACCTGGCCACACAGTTCCTCCATGAGGTGTCCCACTCACTCTGGTGTTGCCATACAGTTCCCATGAGGTGTCCCACTCCTCTGGTGTTGCCACAGTTCCCCCATGAGGTGTCCCACCCACCTGGTGTTGCTGTACAGTTCCCCATGAGGTGTCCCACCTACTCTGGTGTTACATACAGTTCCCATGAGGTGTCCCACCACCTGGTGTTGCCGACAGTCCCCCATGAGGTGTCCCACCACTCTGGTGTTGCCATACAGTCCTCCATGAGGTGTCCCACTCACTCTGGTGTTGCTGCACAGTTCCCCATGAGGTGTCCCACTCACTCTGGTGTTGCTGCAACAGTTCCCCCATGAGTGTCCCACTCACTCTGGTGTTGCCATACAGTTCCTCCATGAGGTGTCCCACCACCTGGTGTTGCTGCACAGTTCCCATGAGGTGTCCCACTCACCTGGTGTTGCCATACAGTTCCTCCATGAGGTGTCCCACTCACTCTGGTGTTGCTGCACAGTTCCCCATGAGGTGTCCCACTCACTCGTGTTGCTATACAGTTCCCATGAGGTGTCCCACTCACTCTGGTGTTGCCACAGTTCCTCCATGAGGTGTCCCACTCACCTGGTGTTGCCATACAGTTCTCCATGAGGTGTCCCACTCCACTCTGGTGTTGCCGTACAGTTCCCCCATGAGGTGTCCCACTCACTCTGGTGTTGCCACAGTTCCATGAGGTGTCCCACTCACTTGGTGTTGCCGTACAGTTCCCATGAGGTGTCCCACTCACTCTGGTGTTGCCATACAGTTCCCCATGAGGTGTCCCACTCACTCTGGTGTTGCCAAGGCGAATATTTTTTCTATAACTTGAAATTAAAATAAGAAATATATTAACCATTATGATTTATTAAGAGTATTTGTGATTGTCCTTCATCTGGGAAGCCTTGTGACGTTAACTGTGAACGATTGGAACTGAAAATGACGAGTTATGGTGAATTTTTTATACTTTTTGCGGGTTCTTTCCTTTACTGACGTCATCGGAGACTCGGTTATACGTTTGGGAATTTTTTGGGGCTGGGATGAACTCAGTAATTTAGAGAGTTACTGAGAAGTGTAGTGTCGTCTTTAATTAATTGATACTTTCACCGCTACCTTTATATGACGCCATCGAACACCTGGATAAATCTGACAAAGTATAAAAAAGTTTACAATTCCGATTAAATACTTTCATGAATTTTTAAGTCGAGAATTAAAAAAATTCAATCAACATCACTTAAAAATATATTATATGTTGTTTTATAATTGTAAGTAATATAAAAAAATAATAATTAAAGTTTGACAAAGTAATCTCAAAGTTGTATAAAATGTTTTGGTAGAGGAAGTTGATACTGGTAGAGAAAGGTGGAGGTATTGGCCGCTGTCTGGGCTCCGGGCGCCTCATGTATCGGGAAACTGTCGACCATGTGTCATCATCAGTGTTAGATGCAATCAACTCTCATTAAGATAAGTGAACAATTTCGTCACCAACTACATTTGATAAAGGAATGAAAATCAGTGTCGCAGAAACGCTAATTAATGATGAACAAAACCAAAAAAAAAGACCTCAATAATATTACGAGAAAATGATTTTGAAACTATTTTGATATTTCCGGAACTCTTGAGGGTCACGTTTACCAGGAAGTGTTAGTTATGCGTTGAAGGCCAGGTAGACACTCAAGGCCTTACCAATGGATCAGTTACCGTAATCCGTCTATAAATCCACGAGTCTCAAAGGATCGTTCGTTAAATTCTATATTAATAAGAACTCTGGCAAGATTCCCTTTACCCTTTGAGGACGAGAGGGTTAAATTAATCATCGTCTTCAAAGGGTTAAACCATCGTACTCTAAAGGGTTAATTATATTGTTGTTATCACTGTTGTTATTATTGTCACTGTTATCACTGTTGTAATTATGTTCTCACCTGTTCGTGCTATGCTGTTATCACTGTTGTTGTTGTTGTTATTGCTCGTTAGTACTATTGTTTACTTCACACGTAAACAATTAAAGTAAAATTAAGCGTCTATTAACAGTATAACGAGCACACTTTAGCTCTTATACCCAGTCATTAAACAATACAAATTTAGTCATACCTGAAACAATACAGTGATCTGCTCCTGAAAGAGTTCAGGTCACTGCAAGTTTACCAGTTTAAAAAGTTAATCTCATTAATGTAACAATAAGATAAATAATACAATAATCAAGAATAAAGAAAAACAAAGTAAAAGGGAAAAATGTTGAAATGAAGAAGCAAGGGAGAGAGAGAGAGAGAGAGAGAGTCATTTAAACTCTCTGGTGCATCTACCTTGAGGATTCCAACCAGGTCAAGATCTTTAATTTCCTCCTGACGTTTTGGTTTAACTTTTATAAATTAATCCCATTGACGATAACTTGAGAGAATCTTCCAAAGAGGTTTATATACTGCTGCGTGTAATACCTTCAGGTGTGTGTTTTGAAGTGGGTGTGTTAGGGTGTGGTGGGTTGAGGTGTGGGTGGGGTGTGATAGGTGTGTGGGTTGGGATGTGGTCGGGTGCGTGTTGGAGTGTGGTGAGAGTCAGTGGGTGTTAGGGTGTGGTGGAGAGGGTACAGGGAAGAGAGAAAGTGTACGTGAGTGCGTGAGTGCGTGAGTCCGTGCGTCCGTATATGAAAGCACATAAGAATTTCCACGAATACAAGAATAAAAAATAACGAATAATTAACAATAAAACAGAGAGATAAGGAAACATACGTAAGAGAGAGACTGACAAAGAAGATCTTGATAAACACAGAAACACGTAAGAGTAGAATAAAGAGAATGAAATAATGAAAGGACGCAAATAAAGATACAACTTAGAGAAAGGAGGAATAGACGGATGATGATAATATAAGAGAAGGAAAGACACAAACTTAAATAGAATTCGGGAAGTAAAGGAAACGAAGATAAATGGAGAATAATTGACGTTAAAGATGAAAGAGAGAGTAATTACTTGATGTACTTGATAAAAAAGACATAAAGAATGGCGAGGATAATGTAAGAGACGAAGAGGAGAAATGACAGAATGGAAGAGAGAGACAATGGATAATAACTTACAGGTAAACGTTAAGAAGAGGAGGTAATAGGGGAAGGTAGAAGAATAACTGTATATTTATTATGTTAGTCAATGTCTTAAATTTAGGCAATTCGTCAAAATCTGGAAATGTTTAGAATACTCGTGAATAGGTTCCATTTTATGTGTATGTTTTGTATAGGTGTGTGTGTGTGTGTGTGTGTGTGTGTGTGTGTGTGTGTGTGGGAAAGAAAAATATCGAAAATGAAGCAAGAAAATTAACAGATACAAAGACAGAGAGAGAGAGAGAGAGAGAGAGAGAGAGAGAGAGAGAGAGAGAGAGAGAGAGAGCTACTTAATGACAAATGTGAAGATACTATATAAGGAGGAGTGGGGGAGAAGGAGAAGATAGAAGGAAGGAAGAGAAGGATAAGCAGGAAGTACTAAACGAATCTAGGAGGGTAACCAGGAAGACAGGAAGAGACCCAGACATTTCTTAGAACAGGGAAGAAAAACAAAACAAAATGAATAATACTAAGAAGATTAGACGAAGATAAAAACCCTGGTATATAACAGTTGGTATTTCTTTTAATTAGCACGAGATAATCAAAAAAGTGGAAGGAACACAATAGTCGCCATTTGACCTTGTATAATCCTTCCTTAGAACTTGTGAGGAAGTGTTGTTACGTTCGTGTGAGTCAGTGTGAGGGAGCGAGGAGAAGTGGATGAGTGAGGGAGGAAGTGGATGAGTGAGGGAGGAAGTGGATGAGTGAGGGAGAAAGGGCGAATAAATATTTACACAAGAGAATAAATAAATAAATAAATAAATAAATAAATAAATAAATAAATTGCATCTCAACTTCTAAATCGCGCCACTAAATTCCCGCACCTGCAGCCCTAACCCCGCCTTATCACTCTACTAATTACCAGGTGTGTCGTCTATCAGCTGATTCAATGTTTACATTTCAATCATCAGCTGTTGTCCTCGCATCCGGATTCTCAAAAACACCTTACGTGAATGACCAAAAAAAAAAAACACACAAATAATCTTATAATCGAGTCTCAGTGCAATTATGACGACATGTTGGCCTTCAAATTTGTAAAAGATTAATTAAACTAATTAGTTACGTTATTTTATGCCCAGAGGGAAGAGGAGGGGGGAGGGATTTACCTTAGGATTCAGAGGGAATTCAGCCGAGAGAAAGTGAACAAACACGGGGAGGAGACAAGAGGGTGGAGCTATGATAACATATGCTGTAGTTACAACCAATTTTACATTATTAACTTAAGAGCTTGTACCGGGAAGGGTGGTGGACTGTGTAGGGTGAGGGACTTAGGGTGAGAGACTTAGGGTGAGGGAGGGTTAGGGTGAAAGGAGGTGTGAGGGTTAGGGTGAAAGGGAGGGTGTGAGGGTTAGGGTGAAGGGAGGGTGTGAGGTTAATGAAGGGGGGTGAGGGTTAGGGTGAAGGAGGTAGGGGTTAGGGTGAAGGAGGGTGAGAGTGAAGTTTAGGGTCAGGGTGATGTTTAGGGTGAGGGTGATGTTTAGGGTGAGGGTGAAGATTGTAGTTAAGGGGTAAGAGGAGGTTTTAGGGTGAAATGATAAGGTAAGATTTACGGTATGGAGCAGTGAGTTAACAGACAAACACAGACACACACACAAAGACAAACAAACACATAAAGACAGACATAACACATTCGATAAACATAGACAAACACACAAATGCAGACTCACGCATAAATACAAGCAAACACAGAGGAAAACAAACAAGGAAAAATAGATAGCAAACAGACACAGCCACTCAAACAAGCACAAAGACACCAAACAACCACAGTCAAGCAAACAAACAGACAAACATAAACAGGCAGATACAAACAAACAAACAGACAAACATAGATACCCAGATAGACACACACACACACACACACACACACACACACACACACACACACACACACACAAACAGTCAGATCAATAAAAACAAACAAACAGATAGACAGTCACACAAACACAGACACTCAGACAAGGACAATCACACGGACAGACAAAGACAGACAGAGCAACGGGTCACGAGTCGGTGGAAGGTGAGAGCTGATGACCCGCTGTCATCACAACGCTCACAAGAACCAACTTGAAAACAGGAAGCTGTCAACAACAGTAGAGCAGGGGAGGAAGACAAGGGGAGGAGGAGGGAGGGAAGACAGGGGAGGAGGAAGACGGGGAGGAGGAGGAGGAAGACAGGGGGAGGAGGAGGAGGAAGACAGGGGGAGGAGGAAGACAGGGAGGGAGGGAAGACAGGGGAGGAGGAGGAGGGAGGAAGACAGGGGGAGGAGGAAGAGGAGGGAGGAGGAGGGAGGAGGAAGACAGGGGTAGGAGGAAGAGGGAAGACAGGAGGAGGAGGAGGAAGACTGAAGGAGGAGGTGGAGGAGGAAGACAGGAGGGAACACAGTAAAGGGAAGGTTAAGGATAAGTTAATGAATAGAGGAGGAGGAGAGAGGGAGGGGAGAAATAAAAAGGGATGGAGGGTTAAATAAAAGTTAATGAAGGGAGAAGAAAGAAGGAAGAGGAGGAGGAGATTGAGGGGAAACAAGAAAGAGATAAAAGAGAGAAAGGAACGAGAGAGAGAGAGAGACAGAGAACGAGGTTAATGTACCAACTTTGACAAATTACAAAATGAGAGAGTTGGGGGGGCAAAACAAGGCCTTAACACAGTCTTATAAGAGGTCCTCCTCCTACGTCTTAACCATGGGAGTGTCGACCATCTTAAGAGGCTGTCAGTATGCCATCTGCCTCTGAGCTCGTAATGTCATCTTTCAAAGCCAATGGAGTTTTGGCTAAGTTCATAATGTCGACTGCCACCTCTATGATGTTCTGACAATAGGAGGAAGGTACAACGTGACGATGGTAAATGAAGACAAGAATAGGAGGAGGAAGATAATGTGAGATAAACAGCTCGTGTGAGAGAAGATAAAAGAGATGGACAGTGGAAGGAAATAAAGGGGAAAAATGAGATACACCTGGAGATAGGGAATATGATGAAGGTAAGGAGAGAGAGAGAGGAGGAAAAGAAGAGAGAGAAAGAATATGAAGAAAGAGAAAAGACATAAATGAGATATCACTTATCATGAAAGTAGACACTGAAGACGAAATAAATAAGAGAAAAGAAGATAAAAAAGGAGAAAGGAAAATAAAAAATAAAAGAGTTTAATGTTACGTAAATACAAAAATATAGACAAGTAATGACGTCCCTCCTGTCATTCTGTCTTCCGTCTCGTTTTCCTTCGTTTCATAAGAGCACAGGGAAGGAGAAACTATGCACTCCTCCCTCCACTCCCCCCTCAGACACAACCACCTGGGCACCTGCTTTACCTCACCCTCACATATTGGAAGGAAATATAATTAGACATATTGGGGTAGTGTATAATCAGACATAATGGGAAGTGTAAGTAGACATACACGAAAGACATAATGGAGAAAAAATATAATTAGACATATTGGAGTATATAATTAGACATATTTGAGAAAATGTAATCAGACATATTGGGGAAGTATATAATTAGACATATTTGAGAAAATGTAATCAGACATATTGGGTAAGACTTGATATGGAGACAAAAGGAAGAATCTGGATCAATAAATAAGCCATAAGGAAGACATACATTATGACCCTCCTACTTCATGACCCCCCTAGTTCATGACCCCTCCTAGTTCATGACCTCAATGCCTTGGTTCTATGCTTTTAAATTTGTTTTATCTTCTCTCGTGTTCGTGTCTACCAAAAATAAACTTCCTCACACCTTCCTACCTTATAACACACACACACACACACACACACACACACACACACACACACACACACACACACACACACACTAATACCTTATCCTCGTCTAATCTGGTTATTGCCTTTGTCTTTATTCATCCCTCTTACCATGTTCAGTACTCTCTCTCTCTCTCTCTCTCTCTCTCTCTCTCTCTCTCTCTCTCTCTCTCTCTCTCTCTCTCTCTCTCTGACCTTGGTAAAACTCGTCTTGTAGGTTGACTCTCTGGGGAGGCTGCGACGAGTGGCCGTGTGGGTAAAATATGTCCTGTAAGGTAACTCAAACTACCCTGATCCTAACCTAACCTAACCAGCGGCTATATCTAATCTTCCTCCAGTATCAATTCTTCGTGAGCTGTAAAGGCTTTTAACAACACGTTTATATTATGTTCACTATAAAAAAAATCCGGACATAATCTCCATATCTATTCAATAAAAAAATAATACAAAATAAATTAATAAATAACAATAATAAAAACAAATAATTAACCTACACTTGAATAAATTAATTAACATACAGTCACTCAATTACAAAAAAAATATATAAATAAAATGCTAATCGTAAATCAGTGACATAAAAGAGATTTGACCTCCAAGAAAGACAGAAAGGGTTCCAACATTACCTCTCCTGCTACGCATATTCTAAGAGGTGTAATGAAACTCTTATGGAAACACAACCCCCTCACTCCCTTGAAGACACGAGGCGCCGGCAACTCACAGGAAATGTGGTGGTTGTAGGAAGTGAAGGAGGTAGGGGATAAGAGAGGAGGAGAGAAAGAAAGGAAATGAAAGGGAGAAAGGATAATACAATATATAAGGTCGGAAAGGGAAGGTAGGAGAAAAGAGTGAAGGAAGGAGGGAGGGAAAGGAAGATGTAAGAGAGAAAGGGTGAATGAAGGTATTGGATTGATAAAAGGAGAGGAAAGGGAGTAAGTAGGGGCAGGAGGAGGGTGTCAGGGAGAAGAAGGAAAGGAGGAAAACAGAAAGGAAGAAACATAGGAAAGGGAGGAGAGAAGTAGGAAGGGAAGGAGGGAGGAGTAAAGGGGGGAGAGAATGAAAGGAAAAAACAGGAAGAGAAGAAGGGGAAGAAGCAGAAGGAGGCATCAGAAAAGAAAGGAGGAGATAAATAGAAAGAGAAGGAAGGAAACGGAGAAGGAAGGGAAGGAGAAGAGGAAAGGAGGCGAAGGAGCAGGGAGAGGTCAGGAAAGAAGAGGAGGAAAAAGAAACAGGAAAGGAAGGGAGAAAGAAGACAGTAGAAGAAAGGGGAAGAGGAGGAAGAAGCAAGAGGGAAGGAAGGGTGAAAAGAAGGAGGAGGAGGGAGAAAGAGTGTCAAGACATTTTACTTGCAAAACAAACCTCTAATTCTCACAAAAGCCTTTGTTTGTCCTCCTGTTGCATCTTCTTTCTTTGCTCTCTCTCTCCTCATGATTTAAATCAGAGTTTATTTTGGCACTTCTAAGTTCAGCGACGACTTGATTCTTCTCGAATTTTTTTTTTACTTTAATTTTCAACAAGGCGACGATCGTTGTGTGTGTGTGTGTGTGTGTGTGTGTGTGTGTGTGTGTGTGTGTGTGTGTGTGTGTGTGTGTGTGTGTGTGTGTGTGTGTGTGTGTGTGTGTGTGTGTGTGTGTGTGTGTGTGTGTGTGTGTGTGTGTGTGTGTGTGTGTGTGTGGTAAAAAGGTTCGCCTGAATAAGTGAATGACTGACTGATATAATTTCTCATAACTCATAATGTTGAGTAACCTAACCTAACCTAACAAGTTGACTTACTGAGAGTATTCACGGTCAATTAAATTATCAGATAGAAAGATAATATATATTTGTTATTTAATCTTAGGATGTACTGTGTTTGTTCCATGGGCGCTACAACACTCTATTTCCAGTTGATATTAGATTTTTTTAAACCTCACCAAGATATTATTATTCCCTCTAAAGGACTTCAAAACCTCTTAATCAGTTTACCTTAAGTCCCTCCAAGACAGTACAAGACCTCATATACTCGCTCCAAAAAAGTATCTTCACGGAGGGTCGATGACTTTCAAAATGAACACTGCGACTCCTGTTGTCTCGGTAGGGTGGTCAAAATCCTTCGTCCGTTGTGTCGTATTGTCTCACACAAGATGGTAAAGATACTTATTAGGGTGTGTGTTTAATTGCAGCTCTACAAGTGGATGTGTTATAGTATAAATTTCTATCCAGTTAATAGTATAGGAGGGTTAGGCAGGACGTGTATGTCCACTGTAATAACATTAGCTTGGTCTGGGGTCATCATCCCGTCCTACGTGGTGTGATCCCCTGCCCCCCCCCTCCCCCACACACCTCCCAAACTCCCCATCTTCTCATCTCTCCGCCATTCCTCTCTCCCTCCCCACCTCCGTCTCCCCTCCTGACCCCCTTAGCTCCTCACCTCCCCACCTCCTGGCGTAGCTTATTGGCTTTGCGTCAGGGCCCGTCACTGGTGAAAATGGCTGCAGAAATGTGTGTTACTTATCCAGCTGACTTGGAGGTCTAAAATATATATATATATATACAGTATATTGCACTAAATAGGGATAACTAACTTCTGTGAATTTCTCTTTTGGGGAAACCTTTGACTGGCCATAGACGATCAGAGAAATGTACATAAATGAAGAGTTTAGTCCTAACCTTAAACACCTTACTTTAGGTATAATTTGACGCCTTTAATGAAATCGGAACAAATTTGACCAAAAACTAATAAATTTTCTTTGAATTATAACAATAAAAATACAAAGTTATCCCTATTTAACAAAGATTTAAGAGAGAAAGAAAAAAGAGCGGGATAAAAAAGATATAGAGAAAGAAAGTGAGATAAAGAGATAGAGAGAGAGGGTAAGGTTGAGGGCTCTCCAGGGTAAGGTAAGGTAAGACATATGGCTCCAGACACTGTGTTGAGAGAGACTGGAGGAGGGAGAACAATGATAAACAGTAAAGGGAAGGAAAATATGAATACAATCGTCACAAAAGGAATAAAACTTATGATATTTTCTCTCCAACAATTAATTAAAATAAGAAATACACAATAAACAAGAATAAGCCAGGAAGATGAAATGGAATAAATTGAAATAAGTTGAGGTTTATTTAAGCGAGAACCAAATTTTTAAAACACTTTGTAAATAAAATATAATTAATAAAAAAAAAGAATAAATAAAGGCGAAAGAAAGGAAAAAAAATCAGTTTGAGAGACGAGAATTAGAGTCACTGAGGCGCAGGAGAGGGCCTATGGTCGTTAGCCATAACAACAAAATCCTGACGAAGTTCATGTCGAGAGCTGTAACCTTTCTTAACTATATACGCCTTATAGACTCGTATATAACCTTGAGTATGTATTATAATTGTTTACGTTAGTTTGAACAAAATTTTTCTATAACGACATAATATCGTCTCTTCCCAAAATGTGTTGATCATCCTGGGAAGAAAAGCAGCACATCTTCCTCTTGGCTGACGCGGTGGTTACATCGATCCTGGAAGAAAAAAAAAATCCTCACATATTTCCATCGTGACGTGGACTAACATACGGTTATTGCATATAGCAACTACACAATAGTGAAAGCAATTTACGATACAATTCCAGGATTGTCATTTTACTACGATAACTTCCTCTGTTTTTGCTCCTCATCTTGAATATGTCTCAAGAACTGTCTGAGATAGGACAAAAAAAAAGACATTTCTTGAATTACTTTAGCCAGAACTTATGTCTTAACACCAGAGGGAGGGACTTGGGTGCTGTAAGTCCTCGCAAACGACACCCACAGCCTCGAAAATTCTCCATCTTGGAAAATCTCGACCAGACAACAGGAAAGAAAAAAAATGACAGAAAAAAGACGTTATTTCAGGAACCTCGAGATGGTGAGAACAGCTGACTACGGTGTGGCTGACGAGGAGAGAGATTTATACCGGGGTGTTGGTGACGCTGTGTTGGAGAGACTGTTGGTGGTGTTGGTGGGCCAGGTGTTGGTGGGTTAAATGTTGGTGGGTCAAGTTTTAGTGATGTTGTGTTGGAGAGACTGTTGATGAGGCTGTGTTGGAGGTAGGCACTTTTTGTGAGTCGAGTGTTGGAGCTGTTGGAGGAGGCATCTGGAGGTGGAGTCCTGAGGGGTGCTGGCTGGAGGGTAGAGATATGTCGGGTGTAGGAGTGACGGATGACAGGTGTTAAAGTGACAGGGATGAACGGGTCTTGGGTCTTGGGTGTTGTTCAGGAGGGTGTAGGGTGTTGTTCTAAAGAGTGACGGTGTGTTGGGGTGTAAGGTGAGAAGGTATTTGGATACAGGAAAGAATTATGATACAGATCCACACTAATTTAATGCTCTTAAGGTTACCTGTTGAGGGAATACCTGTGGTCATTCTGTGGCTCGATGGTGGCACACACACACACACACACACACACACACACACACACACACACACACACACACACACACACAGAGACGAAAAACATGACTGAATCCATTGTGTGAAAATTCTTAGTAAATGTTCCAGAAATACGGAGAATGGCAGAGTGGGGACTAGCAGAGATGCAATTTATGTTCATGTATGGGAATGGATAAGAGGAGGAGGTGGGCACGGAGGAGGGTAGGTAAGAGGGGCAGATTGAGGAGGGAGGAGTTGGGTGATTAGAGATCAGGGCAGAAAAGTTTTATCAAAGAAATGGAGAAATAAGAGAGAACTTTTGTGAGGGAAGACGAGAGGGGCATTTTGTCATCTATAGATTTAAGAGAAGATTAATCTGGCCTGGTCATTGATGGATAGAGAGAGGGGGGAGGGGGCGTTACCTTCCCTATGTATTTGTCACTATTTTTTCTGTTTTTCATTTCCGTTTTTTCTTTTATTATTTTTCTTTAATATAGATAAATTTCTTCCAGACCGAGAACATAAAAGTCACTGTATTTTAGTTACATTTTTTAGTGAATGATAATAGTTTGTTTACCTGTACGGCCAATTAGTTATTATATATATATCACCTTTAATTAATTATTTACCTGGACGTTCATTATTTTGGTTTACCTGTGTATCAGAAACTATTAGCTGACACAAAACTAAACTACATTACAATTCTCCCAGCAAATTACAGTAGTTATGACAATCGTTACAGTATACAGTACACCCGTGTTAAGTAACGTAGCAATACTGTTACTTTTCAATGAAGGTGGAATAGCCTGTGAAAATTGACATAATGGTGCAGTGAAAATAGATTTACGGATAATGGCAGTGCTAAAAGAGTTTCCCTTTACCTCAGAGCCAGTGTTGAGGATCCTAGATTTTTGTTAGTTTTTTGTTCGACCGAAAGTTTGAAATAGACAGACAGATATGTGACAGATGATGATAGGAAATCATCATACAGCTTCACATTGGTTAAGTTTGTACAGTACATAGACAGTACATGTATGCAAACAATGTATATACACAATACAGGTATACAAACAATGGTAAACAATAATGGTATACAGACAAACAGAGACAACCACGAACTATTATGAGACAACCACGAACTATTATTTCCTTATGACTTAGAAGTGTAATGGAAACCTCTAAATAACGTACTTCTCTCTCCATATAATCCGCTACATGGGAGGTTTCACTCAAGCACTCTAACACACACTAACACACTCTAACACGCTCTACTACTCTCTAACACACACTAACACACTCTAACACGCTCTACTACTCTCTAACACACTCTAACACACACTAACACACTCTAACACACTCTAACACACACTAACACACTCTAATACTCACTAACACACTCTAACACACTCTAACACACACTAACACACTCTAACACGCTCTACTACTCTCTAACACACTCTAACACAACAACAACGTTTACATCTGAACACACACACTCAAACTCTCCTCTCATCTGGCAACGACTAATTCAATTCCACTTCCTGTTATTCCTCCCATCATTAACTACTCTCTCTCTCCCTCGTTTATCCGTGGCTCTCCCTCGTTTATCCACGGTTCTCTCCCTCGTTTATCCGCGGCTGTCTCCCTCATTTATCCACGGCTGTCTCCCTCGTTTATCCACGGCTATCTCCCTCGTTTATCCACGGCTATCTCCCTCGTTTATCCGCGGCTGTCTCCCTCCACTACCGGTGTTTGTACAATACACTACACTACCTAATTAACTTACCTGGTCATAATAGTCGTAACACACCTGCACTATTTACATACTTGGCGAATAGCAACTTATATTTTCAGTTTACAAATACATATTTACTGAATTATGTATCTATAGTTCACCAGGTTAATGAGTTACATGTTGCTGTTATTGTCTAAATACTTTGTTTTTGCATCGCTTCACAACTCTCTATTAAAATCTGTCTAAAATATATTTAATCTCGTGGGAATTAAAAACTTTGAACTTGAGCTGGATCTCAGTTACTCAGTAATTTAAACTTGACTTGGTATGTTGGTTGGAGAGAGAGGTCAGGTCAGGTCAGGCCTCAAGTCCAACTCTGATCTGCGACCAAGACATTTTACAAGAGTCATCAAACCCCAAAATAATATTAAACTGGAAAACTTTTGACAACCAAGAATTTTGAAAACATTAAAAAATCCAATTAAAGACACAATCTTTTCACAATATCTATCTCTCTCTACCACACCACCGTCTCTCCCTCACCACCACCACTATCACCACCACTACTATCTCCACCACTATCTCCACCATTATCTCCACCACTATCTCCCACCACCACTATCTCCCACCACCACTATCTCCACCACTATCTCCACCACTATCTCCCACCACCACTATCTCCACCACTATCACCACCACCACTATCTCCCTCCACCACTATCTCCACCACTATCTCCATCACTATCTACCTGTAGTTTACTTCATCAACTATACAACACACTCTTAAGATGTGTACGTGCCACTATATACTAAAGCAACATATCCAACTATTGTGGTGTCCGCCGGCTTAATGGTGCAGCTAACGACCCTAACAGCTTGTTATGAGGTGATTTGTCTTGTGTGTCGCCCTCCATCACTCACCACTTGTTAGGTCTTTCCTCGTTACACCTCCCTGTCACATCTGTTCACTGTTTATTATTAATTTTATTAACCATTTATTTATTCATTTATTTTCGGTCTTTGAAGGAAGTGGTTTTAGTCTTGGCGTTCACTTTACGTTCACTTTGGTCTTGACGTTCACTTTACGTTCTTTAGTCTCGGCGTCCACTTTACGTTCTTTAGTCTTGGCGTTCACTTTACGTTCACTTTGGTCTTGACGTTCACTTTACGTTCTTTAGTCATGGCGTTCACTTTACGTTCTTTAGTCTTGGCGTTCACTTTACGTTCACTTTGGTCTTGACGTTCACTTTACGTTCTTTAGTCTTGGCGTTCACTTTACGTTCTTTAGTCTTGGCGTTCACCGACCTTGACTCACCCGCCTGAGCTTCCATTAACCACATGATGCATTCCTTTCATCAACTCTCTCAGCTGAAGGCATTCTCTCTCTCTCTCTCTCTCTCTCTCTCTCTCTCTCTCCGGTTTATCACTGCTTTCATACCACCTCGTTTGTCTAAATAATCTTCTCTTCTGTCTTCCTTATTCCCTCATTCGTCGTTGTGGTCCTCCTCCTCCTCCTCCTCTTCCCTTCTTCCCCTATTTATCAGTGTTTCCTGCAGTCTCACTTTGTCTATTTAATCTTACCTTCGGTTTTCCATATTTCCTTTACTCCTCCTCCTCCTCCTCCTCTTCCTCCTGTCTCTCCTTCGTATCTTCTTAAATACCAAGATGAATTATTCTATCGCGCCCTCTCCCTTCTTCTTCTTCTTCTTCTTCCCCTGTTTATCAGTGTTTCCTTCCGCATCCCGCTTCTCTAACTAATCTTCCCCTCTGTCTGCCTTACACCCTCTCATCCCACTCTTTCATTAATTTCCTCTTCTTCCTCTTTCTCCTCTTCCTCTTCCTCCTCTTTCTCTCTATGTGTCTTCTTCGTCAGCTTCTGCGATGGATCAAGTATATGCCGTCTCTCTCTCTCTCTCTCTCTCTCTCTCTCTCTCTCTCTCTCTCTCTCTCTCTCTCTCTCTCTCTCTCTCTCTCTCTCTCTCTCTCTCTCTCTCTCTCTCTCTCTCTCTCTCTCTCTCTCTCTAATACAGCCATGACTCAAAAAGTTGACGAGAAGGAAGAGTTAAACATGAGGCACTTTTCCTATTTTCCTCTCCCTTTACAGTTTAATTCCTTCCCCCATCACCCCTAATCTCGTGTCCCCTTTTCCCCCCCTTCCTTCCCCTTCCTTCCCCTTCCCAGCCTTTTCCACCTAATCTTTCCTCCTCCTCATCCCCTCCTATACATCTTTCTTCCTCTCTTATCCTTACACTATTTTATCCCCATTCCCCACCTCCCTCATCATTAGTCTCTCTCTCTCTCTCTCTCTCTCTCTCTCTCTCTCTCTCTCTCTCTCTCTCTCTCTCTCTCTCTCTCTCTCTCTCTCTCTCTCAACGAGGATTATTTTTGAAGACTGCCGAGCATTTTCATCACCAGAGGGAGAAAGAAGAGGAGAGAGAGAGAAAAGAGGCTGGTGGTGGCTCTCTGCTGGTCTACAATGTCTTTCTTTATGTGTTGAGATCTTAACTTGGTCTGGTGTGAGGCTTATGTCTCTGCTTATATGTGTACGTGATCTGTGTGTGTGTGTGTGTGTGTGTGTGTGTGTGTGTGTGTGTGTGTGTGTGTGTGAATGTTCGGGGACCGATTTTTTTCTCTTTCTGTAATTCCCGTAATTATTGCCACACACACACACACACACACACACACACACACACACACACCAGGTAATGGTGGTGGTGGTTAGCAGTCAGATGGGAGGCTTCAGGGGAGGAGGAGGTTAAAGGAGAGAAGAGGGGGGAAGGGAAGGAGAGGGAAAGGAAGGAAAGAGGGAAGGAAGGAAGGAAGAGAGGGAAGGGGGAAGGAAGGAAGGAAGAGAGGGAGGTTTTTCCTACAGGGGGAGGGACGTCACCAGTTCGACCTACCCAGCAAATTAAATTCATAAATTGTTAATATCTCTTTGTAACAGCTGCAGAATTGGTTCAGGTCTTTAGCTTCAGGGTTTGGCTTCAGGGTTTGGCTTCAGAGTTTGGCTTCAGGGTTTGGCTTCAGGTTTTGGTTTCGGGGTTTGGCTTCAGGGTTTGGCTTCAGGGTTTGGCTTCAGAGTTTGGCTTCTGGGTTTGGCTTCTGGGTTTGGCTTCAGGGTTTAGCTTCACTTTATACTAAACCTCGATAGCGAACTTCCCGTCAGGTAGATTGGAGTAGTTATTGGCTCACCTATAGATTAACACCCCCAGTATATTTCACCTTCAGATTAACCATCCTCATGCTAACCTAACCTAGCCTAACCTAATCCAATTATTGTAAGCGTGACACACTAGGCGACGCAGCAGTCTGACGATGGTGGTGGTACACGTGTGGTTTAGTAGGGTGGCTGGCTGGCTGGCTGGTCCTCCCTATACTACTGGGGCCACAAGGCTGAGAATTGAATCCAAGGTGCAATAAGATCAAGTGAGTCGTCCTCTGTCTTCCTCTTCCTCCTCCTCTTCCTCCTCCTCTTGGGTAGGAAGGGACTAGAAACAAGCCTTCTCGACCAGGACCAGATTGTCAAGGTTCTTTTGTTAGTTCATTTGTTCCACTCCCTAAGGCCATGACATCACGTCACACTGAGGTAGATGACGACAATATCAGCAGTGATCAGCCAATGTACAGTAGACCCTTGACACCTGGCACACATAAACATAGTGGCATCGAGGTAAGTTTAGATATAATGCCATCGTTCGTTTAGCCTGTGTTGGCCGTAAGAGGTCAGAAGAGCCACGGAGTATACTTTCCTGCCTCAGTACCTGCCTAGCTCCTTCCTCCCGCCGGTGGTTTAAGATTCTTTACTCCAGTAGTGTTCAGCTTGATACACAGTCTTCCTGGCGTGCTGGTGATGAACATGTTGTGTTAGTAGAATGTTGTTCACGTCTCTCGGCTTTTCCGTACAAGAGAGGTTCATGATGGTCTCATTTACACGGCATCTCGGCCTTGTGTTGTTGTGTGGGAGAAGGCGAGTAGTTTAGTGTGTTCCGAGCAGCATCTGGCAGTCTTGGTTGTCTCCTTAACACACACACACACACACACACACACACACACCTATTACACACACACACACACACACACCTATTACACATCCACGCCTCCTCCATCTCCTCCGCATCACACAAGGTCAAATCATCGTTGATATCTTCGCTTCCTACGTCATATTTCCCCCAGCACAGATTTTCCACCTCATTTACAATTCTGATACTATTTTTTCACGCCAAAATTACATCAACCTTTTTTTCTTCTAAATTTTACACTTTTTATATTCCTATACTTTTTCAGGCAACTTCTTCCTTACTTTATCATATATTTTTTTTAAACGGTCTGGTTGATTGCTGAGAGACGATATAATAATAATAATAATAATAATAATAATAATAATAATTCACATATAATCCAGTATTATTCACACACGCACACACACGCACACACACACACACACACACACACACACACACACACACACTTAAGAGAAAGTTGTATAAACCTCACCACTTTTAAGAGTCCCGACGATATAAGTGGTCTTCTTTATTACCTCGACGATTATGGGATTTTTGGGTCGATTTGGGGATTTTGAGGTCGATTGTGGGATTTTTGGGTCGAGTGGGGATATTTTGGGTCGATTGGGGGATTTTTGATCGATTTGGGAATACTTGGTCGATTTAGAGATGTTTTGGGTCGATTTGGGGGAAAACTTGGTCGATTTGGAAACATTTGTAGATTTTTGGGGTCGATTTTGGGGGGCGGTGATAGTGGCATAGTTTGGTTCATTTTTTTTTTTACTTTTTGGTTGACTGAGGGATTTTTGATAGACCACACGTTTGCGGGCACATTGTGTTCTGATTGGTCCTTGCCTACCATGACGTGTACATGTGTTCCTCTCAATCGCAAAGGAGGATAAATCTAACCTAACCTAACCTAACCTAACCTAACCTAAAATTGATCTTGATTACCATTAGGAAGGACCAATCAGCTCACCCCGTATACGCGTGGATTCAGTCAAAATGCTTCCGCCGGGAGAGTCGCCGATCGCGGGTCTTTGACGACTATGAATTTATGGTAATGTTTGTCTGATTCTCTGACGTCTTGAAGGTGCTGCTGTTGGTGGAGGGTGGGGGGTGGGGGTACGGGAAGGGGGGAAGGGGGGGAAGGGTAGGGAGAGGGAGGGGGGAGATGGGTAGAGATGGAGGAGGAGGGGAAGAAAGAGATGGAGGAGAAAGGGAAGGAAAGCAGATGAAGGAGGAAGAGTGGAGGAGGGAAGAAGAAGGAAGAGAAAGATTTGCTTGTGAAAAGGGAGAGAGGAGGAAGGGAGGGAAGGGGAAGGAGGAGTTGCTTCCTCGTGATGGGGAATGGGAGGGAGGAAACAGATGATAAATTGCATATGTGACGGAGCAGAGAAGGAGGGAAAGGAGGAAGGATTTTTACGAAGGAGTTGATAGGGAGGGAAGGAAGCATTGGTTTAATAAGGGAGTTAGGAAGCCAGAGGGAGGGATTGGTGGCTTTGTGTTGGAATAGGAAAGGAGGGAGGAAGGGAGGGAGGGAGGAAAAGGTTGATTGATTACTTGTTTGGGGGAGGAAGGAATATATTTTTCAAGCGAGGAAATCGGGAGCTATATTCTTACGCGATGGTTATAAGCAACTTTGTTCAACAGGAGTGTGTGTACTGGGTCACCTGAGCTGGATAAAACCATCTGGCGTTAACCAAACAAAATATAACACTGGATAATCATTATGTATTTTTATGTCACATTATATTGATTCCTTAAAACATTACAGTATAAGTTTCTCATCCGTATTATTTTTATGGTATTTATTTTTTTATTCGCGTGATATTGTGTTTAGTTTGTCCGGTAAGGTACAAGAGTAAATTTTGTTGAGTTTTCAGAATATAATATTTGTTTCTGTCAGGGTTTGTTACAATATTTTTCCTCCTTGTTTTTTTAGGAATTTATTCACAAGTACATTTATTTATCTTCTCTGTTATGACAATCTTTCACAGAGTCTTTAGGGGATATTATTATTATTATTATTATTATTATTATTATTATTATTATTATTATTATTATTATTATTATTATGAGAGAAAATAAATTCTTATAACCCTTTTTTTTAATATAACTTTTTTAAGAAGAAAACCGTTTGAATTTTTCTTTTTTTTTTAGTTTTTTTTTCAATTAATATTTTTATAGTCTTCTACTGCAATTTTTACATATGTGTATTCAGAAAAGATTCGTTCCATGCTTCTATCTGTGTGTATTTAATTCAGGAAGAGCAGTAGACAGTAATCCACATCTCTCACCGTTTGTTTTCACTCGTGATTTTTTTTTTTCAAGTTGGTGAACACAGTGAGCGCATAATGCCATTCTTTTATTTCTCTTTGTGTTTCTGTTTTTAGTAGCGTATGAGTGGGTGTTTGTGTGGCCTTGTGTGGATCGTTCTGGAAATATACATACGCTGCTGTTAATACACAAGGGTGGGGGGGGTGGTAGGGGAGGGGGGAGTAGGGGGCTTAAGGGGGAGGGTTGGAAAGAGACAAAACAAATCCAGTCGCAGCTTTGATGAGGCACCAGTGACCCCACCTCTCACACACACCTGGACTGAATCACAATGAGGTTATCCTGTGTTAGGCAAATTTTGTTATGTTACCCCTATAGCCTGCATACGTTTTCTGTTGCTCTATGCGGCTTTTATTTTCTCTAGTTTATTCTATTTATATCGATTTTCCCTCATTTTATCCAGTGTTATTATTTAATTTCTGGATTTATTTTTATTTTATTTTGTTTTTCATGATTTTTATTCTTTTATTACTTGATTCTGTTTATATATTTTATTTTATTTCGGTTTCATTCAATAGTCTTTTTTTTATTATAATTTTGTGTCTTGTTATATTATATTTATTGTTTTATTGATTTTGTTCTTTGTTCTTCACACATTTTGTTTCTGACTTTATTTATTTTATTTCTCATTATTTCGTTTATCAAATATTTAGCTTTTCCCTTTTAGCTGTTTAATTATTTTACTTGTTTAACCTTCACCATTTTCTCTCTTTCTGTCTCTATTAACTTTATTCTTTTCTTGCTCTTTCTTTCATCTTCCTTCATTTTATCCTTATTATTTTTTATCGCACATTCGTTTATTTTGCTGTTATATACTCACCTCTCTTCACTAATACCCGGGTTCGATCCCCCTTGGTCTTAGATTTTTTTTACCTGTCATGTTAACTATATTCTGAGGGTGTCATGTTAACTGAAGGTGTCATGTCAACTGAAGGTGTCATGTCAACTGAGGGTCTCATGTTAACTGAAGGTGTCTTGTCAACTGAAGGTGTCATGTCAATTGAAGGTGTCAGGTCAACTCAGGATGTCATGTCACTCGTAATTCCTGGTATGTCTGGTCAGGTTATTGTGTGTGTGTGCGTTACGTTCGCGGATACACTCAGGGCCACACTCAGGACCACACTCGGGGCCACACTCAGGACCACACTCGGGGCCACACTCAGGGCCACACTCGGGGCCACACTTAGGACCACACTCAACCCTAATTCTGGTATTTTTTCTCGAGGGGAAGACTTACGCAGAGTGAGAGACGAAAATCTTCTTTGTGGAGGTCCGAGCCTCTCCTTGACCTTCCTCCTCCTCCCCCTCTTCCCCTTCTTCCTCCTCCTCCTCCCCTCCTCTTATTGCCCTCTCATTTCCTCCCTCTCTGCCATTTAGAACTCTTCCATCCCTCTCCTCCTCCTCTCCTCCCTCTTTCATCATTCCCTGAGGGTTTACTTAGAGACTCACTTGACAAAATAACACTGTGGACGCCCTCAATCCCCGATGAGTGTAAGTGTGTTGATAAGGACACACTCAAAGCGTCTTCCAATATTTTGACTTGTGATCGGGGGGCTCTTGGTCGTTGGCTGGAAGCTTCGTGTGGTGGGTGTTGTGTTGTGTTGTGGTGGGTGTTGTGGTGTGTTGTGGTGGGTGTTGTGGTGTGTTGTGGTGGGTGTTTTGTTGTGGGGTGTTGTGTTGTGTTGTGTAGAGAAACAAAACATCCCTCACAAATCGAAAACAACATCATTATCAGTCAGGTCATGAGGGGCAGAAACTGGGCTCACATTAGATAAATTCTATAACTAAAATATCCGAAACTGCCAACGTAACATTTACTTTTTTTTTTATATCGGAGGCAACGTCGCCAAGTACGCCGCCAGGAGACTATTTTTACGACCGGGTAGTGGAGGAAACCCGGGGACACTTACTCCAGAAGGGGAGGTGTAGAGCCTGAAGGAGTAGACATCAGATGACGGTAGAGGAAGGAGTGGTTTCAGTGGCTTCCGAGCTGAATGATGGGCTGGCGACTCCTGTAGTTTAGATCACCTGTATACGCTGCCGGTGGTGGTGGTGGTGGTGGTGGTGATGGTGATGGTGGTGGTAGTGGTGGTGGTGTGGTGGTGGTGGTGGTGGTGGTGGTGGTGGTGGTGGTGGTGGTGGTGGTGGTGGTGGTGGTGGGGTGGTGGTGGGGTGGTGGTGGTGGTGGTGGTGGTGGGTGGTGGTGGGGTGGTGGTGGTGGTGGTGGTGGTGGTGGTGGTGGTGGTGGTGGTGGTGGTGGTGGTGGTGGTGGTGGTGGTGGTGGTGGTGGTGGTGGTGGTGGTGGTGGTGGTGGTGGTGGTGGGGGTGGTGGTGGTGGTGGTGGTGGTGGTGGTGGTGGTGGTGTGGTGGTGGTGGTGGTGGTGGTGGTGGTGGTGGTGGTGGTGGTGGTGGTGGTGGTGGTGGTGGTGGTGGTGGTGGTTGGTGGTGGTGGTGGTGGTGTGTGGTGGTGGTGGTGGGTGGTGGTGGTGGTGGTGGTGGTGGTGGTGGTGGTGGTGGTGGTGGTGGTGGTGGTGGTGGTTGGTGGGTGGTGGTGGTGGTGGTGGTGGTGGTGGTTGGTGGTGGTGGTTGGTGGTGGTGGTGGTGGTGGGTGGTGGTGGTGGTGGTGGTGGTGGTGGTGGTGGTTGGTGGTGGTGGTGGTTGGTGGTGGTGGTGGTGGTGGTGGTGGTGGTGGTGGTGGTGGTGGTAGTGGTTGGTGGTGGTGGTGGTGGTGGTGGTGGTGGTGGTGGTGGTGGGTGGTTGGTGGTGGTGGTGGTGGTGGTGGTGGTGGTGGGTGGTGTGGTGGTGGTGGTGGTGGTGGTGGTGGTGGTGGTGAGGTGGTGGTGGTGGTGTGGTGGTGGTGGTGGTGGTGGTGGTGGTGGTGGTGGTGGTGGTGGTGGTGGTGGTGGTGGTGTGGTGGTGGTGGTAGTGGTGGTGGGTGGTGGTGGTGAGTAGTGGTGGTGGGGAGGAGGAGGAGGAGGAGGAGGAGGATATAGTTGGGTGAAACATGTAGGTGTTAATGGAGGATAGGAGGGAAAGAAGAGAAAAATAAGGAAGAAGAGAGAGAGAGAAATTAGATAAAAGAAATGTTATAGTAAATCCTGAATAAAGAAAGAGGGCAGTACTTGGACGTCCATTACCAATCATTGACAACAACTTTTCCAATCTTATGTTCAATTAAAGATTCGCCAGTAGTTAAGATTTCCCCAATGAAAAACTCCCAGTCACTTTGATTCGTCGATCAGTGTCCCTCCCACCCCTCCCCTCCCCCCCCCTCCCCCTCCTCCCTAATCAAGAGATTCGGCCGGCTGGTTCTGCTGCAGAAAATCGAGTTTGCAGGTTGGACTGAATGTGTCCACAGTTATTCGCGTGCTTCCTGTGTCTGCCTTCATCCCCTCGCTTTCTTTTCCTCAGCCAAAGTAATTTAAAAGGCACCAAATTGTCCTCTTTTGCGTCCTCCGAAGACTCCCAAGTCCTCCTCCTCCCTTTAGTCCTTCTGCCAACTTGTCTTTTCCATTTTCCTTCGCAACCTCTCTCTCTCTCTCTCTCTCTCTCTCTCTCTCTCTCTCTCTCTCTCTCTCTCTCTCTCTCTCTCTCTCTCTCTCTCTCTTTTTTACCCATTTCGTTTGTCTCTTCCATTCAGTCTCATATCTCACGTCTCCCTTCCTTTCAAAACTTTCCCATCCTTTCCTTTATAGACGGGAGATATTTTTCCAGTCCATCCACCAATATTTCAACATTTTCTCAACATAAGGGCAGAAGGAAATCCAACATTAATACGATCCGTTTAAATGTTCGTCCTCGATTTAGATAAAGACAGACAGACAGAGACAGACAGACAGACAGACAGACAGAGACAGACAGACAGACAGACAGAGACAGACGGACAGACAGCTTCCAAATATGTGAAGCAACATTGAAAAAAAAAATCACTTGTTTTAAATGAATATCTATTAAATTATCGGCATTCTTTTTCGATGATTTTCTGCATATTGAATTTTTTTCTTCCCATGACCGAAGGAAACTAGCCAAGGGTCGCCCCCCCCCTCAACATGTAACGAGGTTGTTTCTGTTTGCCATTTCCAGAAACAAATAAAAATTTGCATAATGTTTGTTTATGTTCCTCAGGGATATCAGAGGCAAGGCGAGAACTGTTATTTGTCCGTAGTGTGTGTGTGTGTGTGTGTGTGTGTGTGTGTGTGTGTGTGTGTGTGTGTGTGTGTGTGTGTGTGTGTGGGTGTGTGTGTGTGTGTGTGTGTGTGTGTGTGTGTGTAGTAATGGTAGTAGGTAAGCGTACATGTGAGTGGTAATGGTAGTAGGTAAGTGTGTACATATGTGTGGCGTGATGTTAGTGTGTGTGTGTGTGTGTGTGTGGGTGTGTGTGTGTACGCGCGCTGAGGATTCATCTACATATATTACTGCTCAGTATGCATGAGTGTGTGGTGAAGGAATATATACATCTACATTGAGTTTGTTGTATTATCACACACACACACACACACACACACACACACACACACACACACACACACACACACACGCACCCACACACACACACACACACACACACACACACACACACACACGCACACACACACACACACACACATTGACATTGACACACACACACACCCTGTTACATTTTTCTGCTCCGTCAGTTTTCTCCTGTCAGAATCTCCAAGTCGTTGTAAAACCCTACCAGACCACAACAGACTGAGAGATAGAGAAGAGAAAATGAACCAAGGAGAGAAACAGGTAGAGAAAGTAGTTTACGTGTGTGTGTGTGTGTGTAGGAACGCAAGACACCAACTGCGCGTAGGGTCTATGTAACGGATAACCCAAAGATACACTACTCAGATAGGAAAGCTCCAGCTAAAATATATATGAAATGTGTACGGTATAGTTGCCAGATACCTCAATAATAACGCCATCTATTGGCTGCGTCCAAAAGCTATACGTGACGTCATAGACATTGATGTGACGTCATGAGTGATGTTTTTTACGTATTCCATTTATTTTAGACATCAATCTTCATTCTTCATTTATGTATGCCTGTATGTATACATGCATACTCCATTGCCTCAAGATCTTAGATGAGTTCAGAAATTAAAAGACACAAAATCTTTTCTCTTGCACAATTATCATACAATTACTGCAAGTGATGAATCGCCTGTCATGCCGTTACCTAAATTTGGGGAATAAATTACCTTGTTTTCAGTAGAGTTCTTGGCTATTAAAAGGCATTTTTAATGTTTATCTTTATTGTAATAAACAAACACAAAATCAATAATTCAAGTTGTGTCTTGGTTAATCATGTATTATAATATTTTATCTAACATGCTACAGGTAAATATTAACATTACCATAAAAAATAACATTAATTATTAATAACTAATAATCATGCACAATATATATATATATATATATATATATATATATATATATATATATATATATATATATATATATATATATATATATATATATATTATGAAGGAAGAGAAGCACACTCGATAACTTCTGTGCTATTCCTCACAGTTCTTCTCGTATATTCTGGGAATGTCAATGGCATTTTGCCATCTACGACTCTTGTCAAATTCGTATCTTGTGAGTCGGAGTGACTGGTGACGCTGCTGCCTCTGATTTGAAATGTATTTCAATATATAATTGCACATTTTCACCGTAACTCACAAGAGGTTAAATACTTAAGTCGCCTATCTCTGTCCTTTGGAAACCGATGAAAATGAAAATGTGGATGTGTATTCTTTCTCCTCTTGCAAATAACGCAGGGATGTGATCTACCCGGGGTGTTGAACTGCTCGTCCAGGAGTCTTGGCCACAGTGGTGCCAGTGGGAAAAATCAAAACGTATCCATAATCTTCTAAAAGTATCCACTTTTTTTTCTTTAATAAAATTACGAATTTCTAGTATCTATGACAACAAAGTTAAACTGAAATATAATTGTGTCATCAATAATTTTACTGATTATAAAATGGCTATTCTTGGCTTTAGTCCAAGATTTTGAAAACATACAGACGACAACGTGACGTCACATAAGTACGACTTCAGCGCCATCCTAATTCTTAACTACATAAAATGACGTCATTGTGCCTTACGGTTCCAGCTAGTATTATTACCAACTATTGTACACTCATTCCTGTCTTGAGTATATAGTCTTTGGAACAAACTTCCCAATTTCGCCCTCCTTCACCTCGATGACTCTGGTTGGTGGGACGTCAGAGTACACCTACCTGCCACACCCGGCCATCCAGCGGTGTTACCTGCGTGTGCTTGTGTTTACCTTTGAACTGTGAGTGATTAAGGATTGAAGCGACGAATTAAGTGAATAGATTGTAATTTATGTTAATTAGTGTGGTGAAAAATAACCCCGGGAGTGATATAAAGGCCCGTGTGGAGGACTTGACACCTGCCCGCCTGCACCGCCATCACACCAGGTGGGTACCCGCATGATTGATCACCTTTCCTCTCCTGTTACCGAATATCACGCAATAAAATCAGACGCCGTGATGTATTTTTCGCTTGCGTTTTGAATCAATATTTGGGTGAAAATTATTGGTTCGTGGGGGAAAACGCTTACTTGAATTTCTTTAGTTAGTGATTATTAATTTTGTTTGTTTGTTTGTTTGTTATTAAATGGTATAATATAGGGCGACAACTGCACACGTTAACAAGCACCTTAACGACACCTAACTAGAGAAGGTAACTGTATTTATTACTTCGTGAAAACCCCAAAAATAAATTAATAGTTTTTTTATCGTATATTCTATCATTTTTACGATGTTTCCTGGATGTAAACAGTGATATGGCATCGTAGTCAGCGTAGAATATCGTAAAAGACGTAAAATAAAAAAGTATGAATAATATTTTCCTACCATACATTTCGGTTAGGTTAGGTTAGGTTAGGTTAGGTTAGGTAAGGTAAGGTAAGGTAAGGTAAGGTAAGGTAAGGTTAGGTTAGGTTAGGTTAGGTTAGGTTTGGTTTAACGAGCACAACTAGCATCCACTGTTACCAAAATCCCTCCCAGAATGTCTTTCAATCATGGTGCTTATGTGTTATTACTATCCTGGTGCTTGACCCCTTCACTACTGGGAAGCCATTTTTAAGATTTTGTTCCACCAACACCAGACCATTCAGCAGAGGGGGGGGGGGTACACAAGTGGTTAAAGTTATCTTGTGTATATAACAGAATCTTCCTCTCGTCTAGTGGTGCAGTAGTTAGTTAAGGTCTTGGGTGCCGGCCGTGGTAGTTAGTGAGTTAGTTAACAGGAATAAAACAATGGGGGTTAACGTTATTGAAGAGCAGTGTACCAAGAGAGGGTCATTGTTAAATATCCTTTGTCATGTGATTTCAGCTTTGATAGACGAGGGTTGAAAGGTAAAAATGCCTTCCTTTGTAACACGCTGAACGTTCATAGAATATTCTGTTTCCACCTGTTTCATGGGTCACTGTTAAAGGCTACCGTCACACAAGCTGCCTTTTGCCGCCTTATTGAACTTGATAATAAAAATACGAACGACAGAAGAAATTGTTTACATTCCGTTAGCAAGTTGAATTATTTTTATTATTTTATTATTACCGTATTATTATTATTATTACTTTCTTGATATGGTGTCTTGTTGCAGTATTACCGTCACTCCACCCCTCCTTCACTCCACCCCTCCACCGCCCTCCCCACCTCCACCGCCCTCCACCGCCCTCCCCACCTCCACCGCCCTCCACCACCACCCACCTCCACCCCCTCCACCTCCACACTTCAGTTATCTTATTTTCACCGTTATTTACATCTTATTTCCTCCCTATATATCCTTTTGTTTCTCTTCCCTATTTCTCCTCCCTATTTCTCCTCCCTATTTCTCCTCCCTATTTCTCCTCCCTATTTCTCCTCCCTATTTCTCCTCCCTATTTCTCCTCCCTATGTCTTATCATAAAGACTATTTCAGCCCCGGTGAAAGTTTTCTTTACGGTAAAACTTCTTAGCCGGGTTGGGGAACTTTGTCCGGAAGATGACCGTCACTACATAAACAGAGACTCGTCGTGAATTGTGGTGCATTATGGGATTTAACCGGTAGGCAATAGTAATCCGGCAGCTAGTATCCGGCCCATTAACTAGCTGTGATGGATACTTAACCGGTAGACGAAAGCCTTAGCCACTGAAGCCTTAGCCAGGAGTAACGTCTTAGCCCAGAGTTAACCAGACCTTCCAGTAACATTATCCTCGTAGTTGCTTGGTTCTTCTGCAAGTGTTTGTTTATTTGGTCAGGTGTTTGTTTGTTTGTTTGTTTGTTCAAGGTTTAGGTGTTTGTTTGTTAAGGGTGCAGGTGTTTTGTTTGTTAATTTGTTCAGGGTGCAGGTGTTTGTTTCTTTAGGGAGTAGGTGTTTTTGTTCAGGGTGCAGGTGTTTGTTCAGGGTGTATATGTTTGTTTGTTTGCAGTTGTTTATTTGTTTAGGTTGCAGTTGTTTGTTTGTTTAGGTTGTAGGTGCTTGTTTATTTGCTCAGGAGATAAGTCTGTATTTACCAACGAAACAATTCTTTATTCAGAAAACTCTTAAATTGTTTCCAGGAGACAATTTTCCGCCCCCCAGGATCTCTTATGTTCACAGTAAGATACAAATTGAAGACACTCTGGTCCCCCCTCGTCCCCCCACTCGCCCCCTCCCCCTCTCTCTTCCCCCCTCCCCCCTCTCGTCCCTCCCTTGCCCCCTCCTCCCCCCTCCTCGCCCCGTCCCCCTCTCCCTCCCCTTCCCCTCATCCCTTGCCCCTCCCCAGCCCCCTCCCCTCGCCCCTCCCCCCTCGTCCGGCTACATTATCACACCCAAGGTTGTCTAGTTTAACCCGAGAGAGATTAATTATTTATATACATGACTGATACACGTTTTAAGAGGTGACCTTTTTTTTAGGCTGTTAGGTTAGGTTAGTTTAGGTGAGATGAAGGTTAAGGTTTGGTTAGGTTAGGTTAGTTGAATGTTAAGATTAGGTTAGGGTAGCCAATCGTCATGTGAAATAACCTGTGGGGCGAGTCTTCAGGTGTGCTAATACCATTCAATAATTTAACGTATTTTTCATCAAGATTTGTTTTACCTGGAGGTGTTGTGTATATCATCTTGCCTTATAGATACGACCCACCGCTTCTTCAGGCTGCCAGAATATCAATAAAGGTAAACGCTATAAATATGTTAGAATTACCATAAAACCTCAACAATTTTACTTAAATATGTGGATGATATTTATTCGACGATAAGGCCGTTCATCACCTCACATAAGACCCGGAGGAAATAACTGCAGGTGTGTTGGGGCCCACGGCTGTGTTGTGGTGGTAACAGTAGTAGTAGGGGTGGTAGTAGTAGTAGTAGTAGGAGTAGTACAGGTTAAGATTGAAGAGGCTATGTATTGTTCTTGAGTCAGTACAGCAGGACGGTGGGTCAGTGTTGTGAACGAGACACGCTGCCTAAAATAGTAATAACATCTCTTTTTTCCTCTTGCATTGCCATTCCATTTATTATAAGTGATTTAAGAATGCAATCCAAGTAAAGATTTATTATCACCTTCTGTGTTTTACGTAGATCTATGTCATAATTTGTCTTAGTTGAAATACTTACGTGATTACCTGCCACATTGTTTCCTTTACAGTGAGGTTTATTGACTAACATCCTTTTGTGTCTCGAGGCTAGGAGAGAGTATTGAAACACAGGAGCGTATGAACAGGAAGGAACCGTTTCTGTAATCGTGGCACGACAGTGGAGAATTGACCACTCCTAATCTTCTTGTCTCTTTATCCTCTTATTTTCTCTTCTTGTCTCTCCTCCCCTTCCCTTCTCCTTGTTTATCCTCTCTTCCCCTCCCCACCTCTCCTCTCTTCCCCTTCCTCTTTCCTTATAATCTCCCTCCTCCCTCGTCTTTCCTCCCATCCCCTCTTCTCCACTTCCCTCTCCTCTCATCCCCCCTCCCTCCCTCTCTTCTTTCCTCAATTATCATCTCCCTTTCGTTATTCTCCCCCTTCTTCTTTCCTTCCTCTCTTCTTCCCCCTCTCCTCTTCTCCCCATCCCCTCTTCCCCCCCACCCCTCTGCTTCCCTGACATTTGAGACTTAAAAGGAAATATTATGCTCTCAGAATCTCATCGAGGTCTAGAGTATTTTACCTGCCTTATCTCTCAAGGTTTTTTATTAATGTTTTTCTGGAATACAACTTTCGTAAACTCGACTTTAAATCTTACTGTAATGGACAACTTTCTTCACCTCAAACTCAGAATCTTGCAAGAGACTATTTTCTGGGAGGGCAGCCACTAAGATTCTTGCGGAAGACGCCTCTGGTCTCCTGCAGCTCCGAGGGGATTCAATGTTTTCTCTTTCCTTCTCTACCCCAAAACTTCTTCCACCCCTGAAAGCTCTCGTCTTCCCCCGGCTGCTCTTCATCTCAGCTCCTGGCTCACCTATCTCCAGGACACACGCGAGTTGATATAGATTTCTCCGACATATTTAACCACAAGTTCCGCCACCCAAGTTGGACAGAGTCTTAGCGTCTTGGTCCTGTTGCTCGCCAGATAAAGTCTTCGCCAATAAAGAGGAGAGTCCTGTTGCTCGCCAGTCTTCGTTAATAAAGGGGGAGTCCTGTTGCTTGCCAGTCTTCGTTAATAAAGGCGAGAGTCCTGTTGCTCGCCAGATAAAGTATTCGCCAACAAATACACGAGTGTGAGGTTCTGTCATTTGATCTTCGTTTGAAATTGACTTTATAGTTAGTTCTGAAAGTTTGGTAGTTAAGATCTGTGTACGTGTTTCGTTCTTGATCTTTATACTAATATGTGTAAAAGGGATGAGGTCTTGGCGAAATGTACAATGAATATAATGTACAGTGACCAATTTAGACGTCTACTTCTTAATTGAGACAAATTAGGCATAAAAGGTGACCGTGAATCCCATAGGTCGGACAATAGGTCAGGTCAGGTCAGGTTAGGTTAGATACAGCACACTGAATACTTTATTTCCTTTCGTTAAACTTGGAAAAGAAAGCATGGTATGGTGGGCACTACACTCGACAATCTTCACATCCTCATCTGTAAAATTAGTTACTTGTTCACATTAACGGTAGAATGAAGGCAACAAAGACCTGAACCAACACCGCCTTAGAGCACATCACTTTAAGGTAAATAACCTAAATGGAACAAAATCAAACTAAAATCTAATACAATTTTTACTTACAATTCTCTAATGTTACCGTCATCTCAAGAATCATTCAAGATAAAACTAACATTTAAAAAAAAGTTCTCACGTTTGGATTTACATAAACAAAAAATAACACAAATTATTCATTTCTTTAGTTTTACAAATACACAAACAATAACCGCCACCACCACCACCACCACCACCGCCACCACCACCACCACCACCACCACACTCTCGGGTCTCAAGTAACGAGACGGAAGAGACCTGCTGTGTTATGAGTAGTCGAGGTGTTGAAGGGAATTACATGCAAATACTGAACATTTTACTTTTTCATCACTACACACTATGGCACGGTAGACTCACAGTGCACCGTAGACTCACAGTGCACCGTAGACTCACAGTGCACCGTAGACTCACAGTGCACCGTAGACTCACAGTGCACCGTAGACTCACAGTGCACCGTAGACTCACAGTGCACCGTAGACTCACAAAGCACGGTAGACTCACAGTGCACCGTAGACTCACAGTGCACCGTAGACTCACAGTGCACCGTAGACTCACAGTGCACCGTAGACTCACAGTGCACCGTAGACTCACAGTACACCGTAGACTCACAGTGCACCGTAGACTCACAGTGCACGGTAGACTCACAGTGCACGGTAGACTCACAGTGCACGGTAGACTCACACAGTGCATCAGACTCCTGCAGGTACCGTAGACTCTGAGTGCACAGTAGACTCACAGTGCACAGGCCGGGCTTCCCTGATCTGCATCGAACTCACCAGTACCACGTAGACCACAGTGCCGTAGACTCTGATGCACCATGGGCTCACAGTGCACCAGCAGAACTCTCCTGATCTGTGACTCTGGTACCGTAGACTCACAGTGCACAGTAGACTCACGATGCCTGTATTTTACATAACTCGTATACATTTTGTTATTCATATTTTCTATTATAATTTTGTTCATTTTTATTTCATTAATTTTTTGCTGTTCTTCATGTTTTTTTATTTGTGTTTGATGTTTCTATTTTTTATTTTCGAAGATTGTAATTATTCTTCTCATCCCCCTCCTCCCCCTCCTCCTCCCACCTCCTCCTCCCCTCCTCTCCCTCCCCTCCTCCTCCTCTTGGTTCTTCTCCACCTCCCCCACCCTTTCCTCTTCTTCTTCAATTGCTTCCTCCTCTCACTCCAACTTCCTCCTCGTCTTGGAAATAAGTCAATTAACTAAAACAACAAATTCATAAACAAATAAACAAACTAGTAAACAATAACGGTGATTGAAAGAATAAACCACAAGTTATTGAAGGTTTTACTCTCCGTCGTTCACGCCTCAAACACAACTTTTCACCAATGCTAAAAAAATACGTATGCAAATGAGCTGTAGTTGTATACCTTGACGCTAATTAAGACGACTCGATGATTCTGGGTTCTTGAGGGATTCTAAAGTGGGAGGAGGGAGGGAGAGGTGGAAGGAGGGAGGGAGAGAGAGAGGAGGGAGGGAGGGAGAGAGAGAGGAGGGAGGAAGGGATGGAAAAGAGAGGTGGTGTGGAAAGATGGGAGAGGGAGGGAGGGAAGGAAGGAAGGAAGGAAGGAAGGAAGGAAGGAAGGAAGGAAGGAGAGTTAATATTTGCACGTTACTTTTTATTTTGTTCTTGTAAGTATAAAGCCTCGTATGGCTGCTGTGGAGTTTCAATATAATTTCAAGGGTAATTTTGTCTTGCTAACTCGGTACCGTAAGTATCGGTCCCATATACCTGCCGTACCGATAGTGGCAGTATAGACACGCAGTACAATAAATTAAGCTACCTTGTTCTCGGTATATAAGGAGGCAGTATGGCTGGCACTGCACTTGATTGTCTTTACTTTCCTCATCTGTAGAGTTAGGTGCCATTATACAGCTGGGTGGACTAGGGGTGCCCTTTCATCCTCCTCCCTCCCGCTTCTCATTCCTACCTCCTCTCTCTCATTCCTATCCTCCTCTATCCCATTCCTATCCTCCTCTCTCTCATTCCTATCCTCCTTTCTCTTATTCCTATCCTCCTCTCTCTCATTCCTCGTCTCACTCCTTCCCTCTCTTTTTATTGCCTTCCTCTGTTCCCCCCTTTCATGTTTTCTCTCCTCCTTTTCTCTCCCCCTTTCTCCCCTCTTTATCCCACTCTTTCCCCCCTCTCTGTCTTCCTCTCTCCTTCTTTCTCCCTCCCTCCCCTCTTTCTCTCTCCACTCTCTCCTCCTTTCTCTCTCCCCTCTACCCCTCTTTCGATAAATAATGCGTAAGATAAGTGAATAGAGGCTCAATCACTCGCCACTTTGCATGCATAAGCAACGACATGTCTCTCTCTCTCTCTCTCTCTCTCTCTCTCTCTCTCTCTCTCTCTCTCTCTCTCTCTTATCAGTATAAATAGGCCATCCCCAAATTACACTCTGGTCCTTATCTCAATTTTTAAAGAAAGGAACTAATGGAAAAGATAAGAAGAAGGAGAGGAAGAAGAGGAGGGGAAGAGAAAGGCGGGAAAGAGGAGAATGATAATGAGGGAGGAAGATCGGAGAGAGGAGAATGATTAAAAGGGAGGAGGAGGAAGATGGAAGAACGATAGAGAAGGGGGAGGAGAAAGGGCGTGGGGAAGAGGAACAGGAGGAGGAGGAGGAGGAGGAGGATGAAGAGGTCGAGAAAGAAAAATTTTACGAAAATTCAAAAACTAAATATGAGACGAAAGAGAAAACATCAACATCGATAACAACCAGAAAAAGTAGATGGGAAAAATAACGACTGATAAAAGAAGGAGTTAAAGAACGAGATGATAACGGAAGAAAATTACGATGGGTTGATAGTGAGAAGAAGAAGGAGGAGGAGGAGGAGGAGGTGGAAATGGATAAGGAACGTGATAAACAAGTACATAGCAACGAGAAGAGTTATCAGATGGTAAGAAAGGGGGAAGAGAGAGAGAGGGAGAGAGACGAGAACTTATATACGTGTTAAGGAAATTGTGAAGCGTCTCTGTGCGGTAAGTGAACAATGGAGGCGATTAATTAAGAAGATTACGGGCCTGTGTGATATTGGTGATGGCGGCCGCTGGTAATGATATGATCGCTTGGCCAATCAGTGCCCGCCAGTGACGTCACATCTCGGAGATAACCAGTAAGCGTTCTTGACGGAGATGTAATAGTGACGTTACGTTTTGAGATAGCCAATAAGCTTTCTTTTCGGAAAGGTTATAATGACGTCATGGTCTGAGATAACCAATAAGCATTCTTGTCGAAAAGGTAATATTTGCCGATGAGATACCTGGTGACGTCATCCCTTAGTGTAATCGTTAGTTTTAATGCCAATAAATGATAGCTATTTTTTGTGGTGTATTTTGTTGGTTTTAGACAGTAGCTCTTTCATCGATAACCTTCGAGATGGTACAGTCGGCTGCACTTTTACCTGGTACAGTGACTAGTGTATTTTATTAGATGTGGCAACTCTGTAGGAATCCTTATCTAACATCCTTAGTCTGGCTACTATTGTGAGGTTCCTTAGAGCCATTCTGGGAGTTTTAATACAATGTAAACAAACAAAGAGTTGTCACATCTCACAAAACACACCAGCCACTGTACCAGGTAAAAGTGTAGTCGGCTGTACATACACGTCAGTCAGTCCTATGTCCGTATTATTGTTTCGAGTTGTTTATTTTTATCTCTTTAAGAATCAATCGACTTATTTTTCTCACTTCAAAGATAAACCCTAACAATTTACTCTCTCTCTCTCTCTCTCTCTCTCTCTCTCTCTCTCAGCTCCATCAAACATCCTGGCTGAATCGTTATCAAGAAGAGAAAGGGGAGAGGGATGGAGGGGGAGGGAGGAAGAGGGATGGAGGGGTAGTGAAAGAGAGAGATTGAGGAAGAATGAAAGAGAGGGATGGATGGGGAGGGAGGAGGAGGGAGGATGAGGAGGGGGGGGGAGGGAGGGGGTCTGACAGAGCTGAAAGAGAGACAGATTGTGACTGTCTTGAGCTGGCTAAGTAGGGGAGGGTGGAGGAGGAGGGAAGAGAGAGGTAAATAGAGAGAGACGGGAGGGAGAGGGAGGATGAAGGGTAACGGGTGGGAGGAAGGGGAGAAGGAGATGGGAGCAAGGAGGGTTGGGGGGAGGGGGAGAGGAAAGGGAAGGGATAGGTAGAGGGAGAATGAAAATGAGAGTGAGAATGAGAAGGAATGGGAGAATGGAGAGGAGGGGAAGAGGAGAAGACGTGAGATGAGGAACAGAGCGGAGGGGAGGGTTTGAAGAGGAGGAAAGAGGGAGGAACCTGAAGAGGGGTGAACGAGGGTGTGAGGGAGAGAGGGAGGGAGGAACGTGAAGGGTGTGAGGGAGAGAGGGAGGGAGGAACGTGAAGGGTGTGAGGGAGAGAGGGAGGAGCATGAAGAACGTGGGAGAGAGAGAACCCAAAGAGGTGACGGAGGGAGGAGGGAGGAGGGAGGGGGAGGGACGGAGGCCACAAGACGCTAAGGGATTTCTGGAGGAGTTTGTGGCAGCAGCAGCAGGAGCAGGAGGTGGGCTGGGCCTGGGGTTTAAGCCCAAGTGTTGATTAAAGTGCAAGTTGCTTAAATGGACTTTGTTGGGAACTACGCGACAAGAATGTTAATTAAGCTGCAAGTGGCCCTATTAGAGTTTTTCGGGGGGGGAGGGGGTGGGGGAGGTGGTAGGGGTGGGGAGGGGAAGTGTGGGAGAGGGGAGGATGGTGAAAAGAAGTGTACGTAGTTGTAAATGGACTTTTTCTGGGGTGTAAACGTATGGTATTTATGTTACAATGTTGTTCAGGTGGAGTTTCTTAGGTAGTGGCCAATGTTGTGACTGAGGTGAAATTGGTCGGAATGGTTTTTTTTTTTATTATTATTAAAATCTGAATAAATTAAATGTTCAAAGTAGAATTTATTTTTTGGGGGGGATGATGATGTTTAAGGGGAAAATTACAGTCAGATTGATAATGGCAGCAAGTGAACATTGTGTCAGGTACAAATTGAGGAACTTCTACTGTGCTGAAGACCAAGTTGACTCGATGGACTTGACTGGAGGACTTTAAATGGCCCCCATGCACTTTTTTGCGAATCCGAAGCAAGATAATGGTCACCCAAAGAGTAAAAGTAGCTGTAAATGGCCTTTTTTTTCCTTGAAGTATGAACGAGTCAAGTCCTAAGTTCCATCGTAGAGTTTCTTATTAAGTATGAGGTATTAAAAGTACGTCACACACTCTGCCCCGCCCACCAATATGAAGTAAGGTTTTGTGATTGGATAATATGACTGTATCGTCTGTAGAAGCCAAGGTTTAACCAATATACAGCACTTTATTGGTGGTTTATCTTTCTAATTGGCCAATCACAAGCCAAGATGAGAGAAAAGGGGGGGGGGGTGGTGGAGGTTATTTAGACACTAATTGGACCACTGGGAGGTGAGGGAAGGGAAGAAGTACTCACTGTCTTATGTCGAAGTTCCAAACTCTCAAACTGTACTGTCTCTTTAACTGTTGAGGATGAGAGACTGTAATTATCCAGTCACTCTAAGCCCAGTCTAAGGTCTCGGGTAACATTCGACGCCATGTTACTTTGATATCTCTACTGTTTGTCAATAAAGTGAGTCGGTTCAATTCCTTCTCGTGTCTAAGTAAGAATCTTTTGGAATCGGGCGCTTCAGAGAGAGAGAGAGAGAGAGAGAGAGAGAGAGAGAGAGAGAGAGAGTTCCAATCGAAAACTTGACAGATGTTCCGTCGGGTCTCAGGACGTGTGGCCGGAATGAATATGCAAATTAACCGAGTGAATATATGTAGGGAGGAACCACGCGTAGGAGGGGGAGGAGGGGGTGAGGTGGTGAGGGTGAGGATGGAGACAATATTTTGTAGGGAGGGACAAGTGAGGGGGTGGGGGAGAGTAGGGGATTTGTAGAGATGGAAGATAAATTATACGTAGGGTGAGGGAGAAGATGGAGGTGAGTGAGGGAGAGTTTGGGGGTGAGAAGGGGGAGGAGGGAGAGGCTGGTGAGGGGGGAGAGAGAGAGCCTGGAAAAGGGAGTAATGAGGGAGAGCAATATAGAGGGAGCAATTTTGTAGATAGTGACAATTAGAGGTGAAAGATGGAAGGAAAGGGAGAGGTAATATGCAGAGAGAGACAAATGGGAAAGTAGGGATGGGATAAAGCGTGAGGCAGGCAGAGAGAATATGATATGTAGGGAAGGAGGAACACGGAGGGTGATACACGGTGGAGAGAGAGAGAGAGAGAGAGGATCTTTGTCAAGTTTGGATGATAATGTAAACCAATATTAAGGTAAATGTATGTCTCTGTCTGCCTGTCTGTCTAGTTTGCACTCCTTGACTTTACCTGTATAAAGTCCAATGGACGGTACACCTGTCACATTGCCGTCACTTGTGCCTGTCCTCACCTGACTGGGACGGTGTGGGTGGCTGCAGGGAACACATTTAACTCTCAAATATCGGGGGTTCGATCGTCTTTACCACTTTGTCATATTAAAATCAGAAACTCGTGGTCGCCAGCCAAGACTACAGCCAATGGTTGTTGTAATGCAGAAATAATAATAATAAACACAGTGTACGTTAAGGTGGAGGGGTGAGGTGAGGTAAGGTTAGGTTAGGTTAGGTTAGGTTAGGTTAGGTTAGGTTAGGTAAGGTAAATATCCTCTTACTGTTCCTCTACCTCTGCATCTCCTCCTTCGCCTCCTCCCCCTCCCTCGCCCCCCCCCCTCCCGCACCTCCTCCCCCTCCTGTATCACCCTCCTCTCCTACATCACCCCCTTTCTTTTTCTCCCCCTTTCCACCCTATCTCTACCCCTCTATTCACCCTTCCTTCACGCATTCTCCTCTTCTCCCTTTCCCCCTTCACCTATTCTTCCTTTCCTCTCTTTCTTCATGCATTCTTCTTTGTTTTCCTTTCCCCCTTTCTCCCCGTCACTCCTTCCTTCCTTCCTTCCATTCTTCCATCCATTCCTCCCTCCCTCCATTTCCCTCCCTCCCCCTTTCCCTCCCTTCCCTCCTCCCCTTCCCTCCCTCCCTTCTCCTCCTTCTCCCTCCTTCCCTCCTCCCCTTCCCCCCCTCCCTTCCCTCCCCCCCTTCCCCCCCTCCCCTTCCCCTCCATCTATAGTCACTGGCGCGCCGCTCCAAGCACATTAACAAGGAGTTGAGAAAACCCAATTTTTGCGTCTCCCGGATGAACTTGGCCATCGGAAACACGAGCCTGTAGTTAAGGTTCCAAGAGCTGACAATAGGTCGGGTCATCCTGCTCTCTCTCTCTCTCTCTCTCTCTCTCTCTCTCTCTCTCTCTCTCTCTCTCTCTCTCTCTCTCTCTCTCTCTCTCTCTCTCCGCATTTTTTATCTAATTTTCTATTATATTTCTTTTCGATTTTTTCTAATCTTAATCTCTGTCTGTGTCTGTGTCTGTGTCTGTCTGTCTGTCTGTCTGTCTCTGTCTGTCTGTCTGTCTGTCTGTCTGTCTGTCTGTCTGTCTGGTTCTGTCTGTCTGTCTCTGTCTGTCTGTCTGTCTGTCTGTCTCTCTGTCTGTCTGTCTCCTGCTACTCCCACTAATAACATTCTCTTGTACTGTATCTTAATATAGAGGAATTATTCACAAATAACTAATGAATAATGTCATTCAACCTCTCCTGTTCACTTCTTCACTCTGTTGACAAATCCTAGTGAAGCGATTTATTCAATAGTATGATAAATCCTATACTTATACTGCGTAGGATTTGTATATTGTGTTTATATCAATAGAGGATTTTTTTTAAATACGTACAAATCCTACTTAAGTGTATAATTAGTGAAGGATTTTTATGGTATACGAAATCCTACTTATAATGTACAGTTATGGACAAAATTACCTGGACATTTGTTATAATTTTGTGTACAGATTTTTTTTTTTTTTAATGAGTTGATACCGGATAGTACCAAGTGTTCAGGGAATATTGACGACAACTATACATATCAATTAAACTAAAGGATTCCCACCAACTAGGAAATCCGTATTGAATCTGTAAAAGAGCAGATTTACCCCCCCTCCTAAAATCTGTTTTCCCGATGGCGTTTGGCTCTGACTGAATATTTTTGCTAAAGGAAGACGGGATTTCCCTCGCAGCGGGACGGAAGGTTGAGAGATATCAGGAGATTCCCACCGGAGGACGAGAGTAAGTAAGGCGCTCTAACTGAACAAGCAGGCGTATAGAGGGAGGTGGGGAGGGGGTGATGTGTTGGGGAGGGGTGGTTTTGGTGGGGGAGGGTGGGGGATAAGTCGTGTGTTGGGGAAGGTGGGGGAGATGTGGTGTGTTGAAGGAGGGGTAATGAGTTGGAGGGGTGGAGGGAGGAGACATGACTAGAGTGGAGAAAGGGGCGGCTGTCTGCTCTCGGGTTTATAATACACAGTCGCGTTACTCAAGAAATGATTCCGGATTCTTGTTTTTTCGCAACTTCCTTGGTCCACCCTCTCCCTTTGGTTTATTCCTCCACCCTTCCCTTTCTCTCCTATTCCACCTCTCCTCCACCCTCCTCATGCCCATCCCCTTTCCCCTCGTCTCCTCCCTCCCTTTCATACCCTTTTCCCGCTCATCCACCTCACTCTTACCATTTCCCCTTTATTCTCTCCTCCATCTCTCTCCCTCTCCCCCCCCACCCTCTCCCTCTCCCCTCCCCCACCCTCTCCCTCTCCCCACCTCTCCCTCTCCCCACCCTCTCCCCCCACCCTCTCTCTCCCCACCTCTCCCCTCCTCTCCCCTCTCCCCACCCTCTCCCCCCTCTCCCTCTCCCTCCCCCCCCCCACCCTCTCCTTTCCCCACCCTCTCCCCTCTCCCCACCTCTCCCTCTCCCCCCCTCCCTCCCCACCCTCTCCCTCCCCCCTCCCCCACCCTCTCCCTCTCCTCACCCTCTCCCCCCCTTCTCCCCCACTCTCCCTGTACCTTTCTACATCCTTTGATACTGTCGACCATACCATCCTCCTGTCAATGCTTGAACATTACAGCGTTAGGGGCTTATCCCACAATTGGTTTACCTCATATCTGTCTAACAGGAAGCAGTATGTCTGCTACAATAATCATCAATCTGACTCCTAACCAATCTTGTATGGCGTCCCCCAAGGCTCCATTCTCGGTCCTGTATTGTTCTTGTTGCACATAAATAATATAGTCCTCTCCAGCACACTCGTAAAATACAAATTATTTGCAGACGGTAGTAATCTCTATGCCAGTCACTCAGATCTACATTTCTCGATGAGAACTACGAACAGTGAATTGACTAAAGTCAGGACCTGGGTAATAGGTAATAAACTAACCTTAATCCTCGAAAAAAAAATAAAAACACTGCACAATCTTTCACAGAAGGAAAAACCTACCCCCAGATCTGGACTCCCTGTACCTTGGTAATACAGTCCTCAAACGTGAACAAGATACTAGATTCTTTGGAGTTATTGTTGATGATAAACAAACTGGAAAAACCACATACAAGCCATTCACAGTAAAGTCAATAAACAGTGCAGTATCCTGTATCACACTCGCCAGTCACTCACTCTTGCATTAATAAAATAAATTTATTATGATATTGTTTACCAACACTAAATACACTGTCACACACTATGGGGGACCTCCGGCTCCACAAAAACACAGAAGAAACACAGAAGAAAGTTGTGTAGACAATGGCCTACTTAAAAACTGATCACACTTACGAACAATTTGCTAAATTGAAAATGTTAAAATTTAAGGATTTTAACACCTACTGCTGTGCCCTATTTGTTTACAAATCTGTCAATCACTTGATTGATAATATCTATTGTCTAAGTATTAATATTTTTGTAATGTGGGTGTGGGGGGTGGTGTGGGGGGATGGGGTGAGAGGGGGGGAGTTATTAGACATTTACAGAGTTAGTAGTACTTTATCATAATCTATGTTGGCGTGTAATGACGTGGTGGGGGTCATTACTCACGCTGTATTGTCGCTAATATGAAATTTGTCACCAGTAAACACAAAAACAAGAGTACTGTAATGGTATATTTTTTGTGGTTCCAGTTTTTTTCACTCCTTTCATGTCAGAAGTGATTAATGAACACAGGAAGGTTTATTAATTAATACAAATGACAAATTATAGAAATAAAATCACACACACACACACACACACACACACAATATCTGTTTTATTTAAGTCAAATTTTATAAATATCAATTTCTTTTCTTTTTCTAGATGAACAAACACCACGTCAATATTAAAGGACGTATCTTGATTGGTCGAGGATTTCTGTACAGTGCATCTCTTAACCAATCACAGGAGGACGCCACTATTGACCAAGGTACGGGATGTTCTGTATATGTATTTTATTATAAGAAAAGAACGGAAGGATATGGAAGGATATACCAAAAAAGGTCGATAAAAATGAAGATAAGTACCTTTTAACATGAGAACATAAGAATGGAGGAAACTGCAGTGGGGCTATTGGCTCATACTGGGCTCATATATCCGTCCAACCTATGTTTGAAGCTACCCAGCGTGTTTGAGTTAATGATGAGTTTTGGTAACTTGTTCCACTCATCCACTACTCTATTTCCAAACCAATGTTTACCTATCTCGCGCCTAAATCTAAATATGTCTAATTTAAAATCATTGTTACGAGTTCGCTCCTGGTTGGATAGTTTGAGTACCTTTGTTATATCACCTTTGTTTAGCCCTGACTTCCATTTATACACCTCTATCACATCGCCCCTCACTCTACGTGTCTCGAGGGAGTGCAAATTAAGATGCTTTAACCTGTCTCTATACTCAAGGTTCCTAATGCCTGGGATTAGTGTTGTTATTCTCCTCTGAATTCTTTCTAGGGATTCTATATCCATTCTGTAATACGGTGACCAGAATTGAACTGCGTAATCCAAGTGAGGTCTCACAAGCGCAAGATATAGTTTTAGGATAACCTTTCTAGTCTTGTAGCTAACACTCATTTGTATGAACCCAAGTACCTGTTATCCTTGTTTCGAGCAAATACACAATGTTAATTGATTTAAGATTCCCACTTCTCATTAATCCTAAATCTTTCTCACAGTCAGATTTCTCTATAACATCGTTGTTCATCTGGTATCTGGTTTCTCTGTTACATCTCCTAGGCTAAGTACTTTACATTTGTCCACATTAAATTTCATCTGCTATTTTTCAGACCATGCGAAAAGTTTGTTTAGATTTTCCTGTAATTTTGCCGAGTCCTCGTCAGATTTAATTACTCGTCCTATTTTAGTGTCATCAGCAAATTTACTTATGTTGCTGTCTATGCCAATATCTATGTCGTTTATGTATATAATAAATATTAATGGTCCAAGTACTGAGCCTTGGGGTACTCCACTAGTGACGTTACCCCAATCAGATTTAGTGCCGTTAATGCTCACTTGCTGTTTCCTGTCCTGTAACCACGCCCTAATCCATTTTAGAATATCTCCTCCAATTCCATGAGCCTCCACTTTTCTTCTTAGTCTTTCGTGGGGGACTCTGTCGAAGGCTTTCCTAAAGTCGAGGTGTACCACATGATAGTCGTGTCCATCGTCCACTGATTCGAAAACATTTGGAAAGAATGTTAATAGATTTGTTAGACATGAACGCCCACTTGTGAAGCCATGTCGGGAATCATTGATCAATTTGTGCTTCTCCAGGTGATTTCGAATAGAGTTCGAAATTATTGCTTCCAATAAGCTGCCTACAATTGATGTTAAGCTGATTGGACGGTCGTTAGAGGATAATGATCTATCTCCCTTCTTGAAAATCGGTATAATATTCGCTAGCTTCCAGGATTCTGATACTACACCCGTTTTTAATGACATATTGGGACCTGATGGTTTAACCAGTCAGGGTGTTCGGTCGGCTAATGACCTCGATCAACGAGAATTGGCCTTCCAATCACTGCGTAGCCTGTGTCTCAGTAAACCAATCACTGTGTAGGTTGTGTGTCAGTAAACCAATCAACGCACTTCTGACAACCGTTGATTTAACCTTCCTCTATCAACCAATCAGCTCTCCTATTTTTCAGACAATCAACTTAAGTCCGTCCGTTTCAGCCAATGACTGTATTCGTCCCTCATCTGTCAGCCAATCAACGCGCGCCTGTCTCTATTTACCAATCAAAACATTGCCCCAGACTAACCAATCAGCGAATGAGATTTATTTTTCAGCGACTGGAAGGAGAGAGAGAGAGTGAGCGAGCCATTTTCCCCCTCACATTTACTCTCTCCATTTATCAGGTTTCTCCCACCTCCTAAATCATCACACCATTCATTATAGGCTGCTAATTTACTCCCGATAAATATATATATATATATATATGTCCACTGTGTTCTCTTCCCTCCTCTTCTCTTTCTCCCCTTCTATCTACCCGTCTACCTCCCCGTCCCTCTCCCGTCCACCTCCCCGTCCCTCTGGTTAGGTTAGGTTAGGTGGAGAGGGGAGGAGTGGGGAAGAGGGAGGGAGAAGAGGGAAGGAAGTTGTGGTGAAGTATGTTAACGAAGTCTGTCCTTTGAAGCGGCTGACCTGTGAGACGAATAGAGAATGGAAAGACGGCAGCAGGTGTTTCTAGGCCAAGGTGTGTGTGTGGGTGTTCTCCTCATCCTTCCTATTCATCCCTTTCATTTCCTTCCCTCCTACTGCTCCCCTCTTCACCTACCTCCTCCTCCTCCACCTCCTTCTCCTCCTCTGTTACCTCCTCCTCCGTCACGTGGCTCTACCAACCCAGCAGACTTCAGAGAAACACCAAAGGCTCGTGACGTGCTTGTTGATCTCCCTCGTTCCCTCCCTCCTTTCCTCCCTACTTTCATCTCTTCCCCCTTCCCTCGTTCCCTCCCTCCTTTCCTCCCTACTTTCATCTCTTCCCCCTTCCCTAGTTCCCTCCCTCCTTCCCTTTTATTTTGTGATAATCTTTCTCTCTCTCCCTAAGAGTACCGGAGCAACATCAGCCACATCGTGAGGCAATTTGTTGATAACGGTTGTGATAATTGCCTGAACATAACCCAGCAACCCCGTGTTCTCTCCTCCCTCCCTCCCTCCCTCCTCACCGACCATACACATATTAATTATATTACCTTTTAGGTTTTCTCTTCAATCATTCCTCATCTTCTTCCTCCTCCTTATCTTCATCTTTCTCCTCCCCACTGCCTCCTCCTCCTCTCTCTTCATTCTCCTCCTCCTCCTCCTCCTCCTCCCTCCGTCCTTATCATTGGCATAATTACCACCGAGACTTATTGTTCGTTGCATCACCTGGGAGAGTCTACCTATGTTTACAGTGATTATTACCTGTGCTAATTAATTGTTGCCGCCTAGTGATGGTAGTGATAGTGGTGGTGATGATGGTGGTGGTGGTGATGATGGTGGTGGTGATAGTGGTGATTATGATGGTGGTGATGATGGTGGTGTTGACGAGAGCTGTCCCCACACCTTCACCCTCAACCAAAGTCTTCCTCTCACCCCGGCCTCCAGCACAGCCTTCAGGGTCGTGTTACAAGGCTCAAAAAGTCAACAAGAGGAAGGGAGCATTATACCAGCCGGGAAAAAAAACATCATCACTTGACACTAGATATTTGACCGGGAAGAAGAAGCATTAGTTCGTGTCCGGTAGAATAATGATCAAGTTTTTGGATCACCTGAAGATTATTAGTCCTATCAGGTTATTTCTCCTGATAATTAAACAACTACCTGGGGAGTCGGGTTAGGTTAGGTTTGGGTGAGAAATCTTCAAGTGAAATAAGGTGATCCGAATATTGTCTTGTAAAGGTGTTTCACTAGATCACACGGACGTTATATTTCTTCACTCAATATAAGAAGGAAATCATATATACAATACCCGGTATAATCAGTGGATATAAAGAATTTTTATATCATTTTATTCTTGCAATTTTTCCCATGATTTGGTAAGTGAATTTTCCCATGATTTTGTAAGTGAATTTCCCCATGATTTTGTAAGTGAATTTCCCCATGATTTTATAAGTGAAAAGATATACCTAAAATACAATATAGTGACACTTAATTATGTATCACTTGAGAGCCTCGAGAAAGAACCAGCCTCCTTCACCTGCCCACCACCTGGACTGATTAGCGAGACACTCCTGGAGGCTGATGTAAAACGATAACTTTTGACCGTGAGGAAGATGTTGGTTATGGATGCCTGCCAAGAACAGTGTGCAGGGATGGCTTAGATCAGACGCAAGGTTGTCGAGGTGGTATTGTCATAATGTAGGTAATTCCTTCAGGTGATATAAAATACATTGCCGACATGAGTTTGTGAGGAAGGGTATATCAGTAAATAAACCGTAGCCTCCTGTGTGGTGTATGGAAAGTTTGTAACTGGAGAAAAACACATAAGGAGATTTAGCGGAGGCAGTCTACTAACGCCGCATGTACGGGGTCGCCTCAGAGTTCAATAAAATCTTCTTACATTAGTCAAATACTATATTAAAAGTGGCGTCCCCTTAGTGAAGCGGCTCTTATAAGAAGGTAGTGTTATATGTAGCAGTTGTTGACGATGATACACTTCCTGGTAATAAGTTGTGTTGAGTAAGCTGCAGTACCCAGCTCTTGGTGTCACTCTTGCCAGTAAGGTCAGCCTAGACGAGAGTAACGCGGTCCTCTGTATCTAGAACTAACGTCGCTTGGTTTCTGGTGACTATAGAGTATAAAACCATCGGGAAAAGGACCTGAAGTGGGTTTTAGCTTCTATGTTACACACCACAGCTGAAGGACACAAGAGTGTGTGTTTATATTCGACAAAAATAACATCATGTGACTTAAGGGAACAACTGGTGTGGGAGACTCGAGAGGTGTTGTGCTGGTGGCCTGTACAGTGAACAGGACAGAGGTAGTGAATTAGTCGATCTTTTATGTGTTATACAAATTAATATCAACACAAATTTAAGGATATGAATGACTTTAATGAGCGATACACAAAAGTCAGGAGCGTCTAACACCTGCAGCAACTTAACAACTGGTCAACTCTTGATAAACAAATGTCAGACACACCGCGCACGTATCGTTCTCCCCGTCAGGTATAACACTCCCCTGAGAGACACCGCTGTTCCTACTTCACAAGAAAGGCAAAATGAAGCATCGAGGTATTGGAAACACACCACAAGCGATAGTGTTGTTTTACTCATAATAAAAGCCGCTTGTCAACCAGATATGTTTGTTCAGTATCGTCTCTCATCACGACAGTAAAAGCTTAGTTTATTTACAGAATCAATTGCACAGTATGAGATAAATATGTAAATTACTCGTGGTGTCGTGTGAATGACGTCTGTTGTTGTGGTGCAGTTACATATCACTTCAACACTTTTAAGATAACACATTGATTCTGCCATTATTACCAAAACTGATATTCTCGCCAATCAGTTCACAGAGGTTTGTAAGTCACCACACCATACCAACCTCACCACACCACCTCACCACACGCCACCACACCATCTCACTATATTGGATGGTTGTTATACTCGTGTTGTGATACTTCTCAGATAACAAGTTTTGCTGTGCCACCTCCAGAGAAACCATTGTTCGGCCTCTGAGGGAGTTGTGATGCAGATGTTAAGAGGACTCGTGACCAAATACCCATACAGTCACGCGCTTCCTTTATCCTCAGTCATCAGAGCTGAAACTTTATTGTTCGATGGTCGAGTCGTCGTTACTTGGGCTGTCTAGTGGAGTCATTATTCTGAGAGAGAGAGAGAGAGAGAGAGAGAGAGAGAGATGTATAGGGTAACCAAAACACTGCCAGGTCTCTTACTGCCAGGACCAAGTTGTTCATCACCAGTTTTCAAGAATATTCTTCCTCAGAAACTCGTGAAAATCATTAGATTTTTATTTCAATTCAGTAATTAGAAAAATATAGAACTGTCTCCCACAGCTGAATTAAGCTAACACAATTCTGGCAATCAGTGGCAAGTGAAAAATGTTCGGCTTTTTTTTCCTTGTAACAATCAGAAATGTTGAACGTTCCAGTGGCGTAAGAATTTTCTTAATTGTACAGGAGAATTTTGCTACACTTTATTAACATTTATCATGACTGTATTTCATTTATGACGTTCTGGTATATCGACCTTGCCTGGGTCCTAGAGAGACAACCCATCGCCTGTGTTCGTCCTTGGCCAAAGTGAAATACACGTGCAATATATTGGTCTTATTTACAGGGACCACAAATTTCATCTTCCCATATTAAAATCCCTGACCATATATAGCAAACACAGAATTGTTTTAACGCGTTCTACCTTTGGGGCAGAGAGGCGATCATTGAGGCCAAGATCCCATAATTCCACCTTTGTAACACTTCTGGCGGAGGTACGGTAGTGTAGGGAGTCAAATAGGTTTATAAAAGGAATATCCCCTATTAACTGAGGGGGTGGGGTGGGGGGGCCAGAGAAGATATGGGGAGGAGAAGAAGAAGAGGGAGAAGTGGTGATTAGAGAAGAGGGAAAGATGAAACAAAATGAAGAATATGATACACAACAAACAAGAAGATCACCACCCCCTCACCTACCTTCACCCCCCTCACCTACCTCCACCCCTCACCTACCCTCCACCCTTCACCTGCCCTCCACCCCTCACCTGCCTCCCTTCACCTGCCCGCCACCCTCACCTGCCCTCCACCCTTCACCTGCCTCCACCCCACCTGCCTCCACCCTTCACCTGCCCGCCACCCCTCACCTGCCCTCCACCCTTCACCTGCCCTCCACCCCCTCACCTACCCTCCACCCTTCACCTGCCCGCCACCCCTCACCTGCCCTCCACCCTTCCACCTGCCCTCCACCCCTCACCTGCCTCCACCCCTTCCTGCCCGCCACCTCACCTGCCCACCCCTTCACCTGCCCTCCACCACTCACCCTCCACCCCCTCACCTGTCCACCACCCCCCCACCTGTTCGTTATGATGCTTCTCCTCTTTTCTCTTTTCCAACCCTTCTCAATTTCTTCCTCTCTTCTTCCTTATCTCTTTCCTCCTCCTCCTTCCCCCCTCTTCTCTTCCTCCTCTTCCTCCTCCTCCCTTCCCCCTCTCCTCTCCCTCCTCCTCCTCTTTCATTCCACCAGCAAAGAGAACTTCCCCAAAAAGTGACATAGACAGGTCATTGTTTTTCCCGTAATTATTTTCCCCCTCCTCATTTTCCTTTCCTTCTTTCTCTCCCTCTCTTTTCTCCTCTCCTCTCTCCCCTCCCCCCCAACCCATCTCCCCCTCCCCTCACCCTCCCCACCCCACCCATCCTCCCCTCCCTCTACCCTCCCTCCCCTTAACCCATCTCCCCTCCCTCTACCCTCCCTCCCCCTTAACCCATCCTCCCACTCCCTCTACCCTCTCCCCTTAACCCCATCCTCCCCCTCCCTCTACCTCCCTCCCCCCTTACCCATCCTCCCCCTCCTCTCCACCCTCCCTCCCCCTTAACCCATCCTCCCCCCCTCCCTCTACCCTTCTCCCCCTCTCTTCCTCATAACAAACACTACAGGTTATATTTTCTCATGAAATAATTAACACACACACACACACACACACACACACACACACACACACACACACACACACACACACACACACACACACACACACACACACACACACACACACACACACACACACACACACACACACCCCCACACACACACACCCCACACACACACACACACACATCCCTAGTTGATGAAAGTCTTTCCAAAACCCAACAAAAAAAAATATTGGTAAAGACAAAAATAAAAAGACAGACAGACAGACAGACAGACGAACATATCAGACAGACAGACAGACAGACATATCAGACAGACAGGAACCAGACAGACATATCAGACAGAACCAATGACTGTCTCTCCCTTCCTCTTCATCATTAATCCAGCTCTCACTGCCAGCACACCTTTACCCTAGCACTAATCGACTCATCCATCGAGAGAAGAGAGAGAGAGGAAATAATGTTCTAGTTTATATACAGGGAACAGGATATAGACAACAAATTATTCCACCATGAGATATTAAGCGAGTGAGATATTAATTTATTACAGGTGTGAGGTATTAATTTATTACAGGTGTGAGGTGTTAATTTATTACAGGTGTGAGGTATTAATTTATTACAGGTAATTTTAATTTATTACAGGTGTGGTGTTATACAGGTGTGAGGTATTAATTTTACAGGTGTGAGGTGTTAATTTATTACAGGTGTGGTGTTAATTTATTACAGAGTGTGAGTATTAATTATTACAGGTGTGGTATTAATTTATTACAGGTGTGGTACTAATTTATTACAGTCATTCTACCTCCCACAGTCTCTCTTATAACACACACACTCTCACACACACACACACACACACACACACACACACACACACACACACACACACAGACAAACAAACAAACAACAAACAAACAGCACAAACACTGTAAAAAACAGCTCCGTTAACCAAATTACTTTACCTAATTAACAGAAACACATTTTTAGACACATAAATTTTTTCCTCATGTGAGTCATTTTTAATTATGGCGAATAATTGAATCAAACCGCTGGTGAATGAATACAGTTTATTGGCATTCTGTAACGCTTCCTGATGGCTAGTAGTGAAGCTTAATGATGATTAATGCTGTTACCTCAAGCTGTGTTTCAAGCTGTGTTACCTCAAGCTGTGTACTCCAGCTTATTACGTCAAACTCTGTTACCTCCAAGCTGTATTACTTCAAGCTGTGTTACCTGAGCCTAGTGACGCGTTACCTCTTTGCCCCTCTCCCCTCTCTTCTTAACCCTCTTTCCCCTCTCCCCTCTCTTCTTACCCCTCTCCCGTCTCCCCTCTTTCCTTTCCCCTCTCCCCTCTCTTCTTAACCCTCTTTCCCCTCTCCCCTCTCTTCTTACCCCTCTTTCCCCTCTCCCCTCTCTTCTTACCCCTCTCCCGTCTCCCCTCTTTCCTTTCCCTCTCCCCTCTCTTCTTAACCCTCTTTCCCTCTCCCCTCTCTTCTGCCCCTCTTTCCCCTCTCCTCTCTTCTTACCCTCTCCCCTCTCTTCTTAACCCTCTTTGCCCCTCCTCTCTTCTTCCAACCCTCTTTCCCTCTCCCCTCTCTTCTCACCCCTCTTTCCCCTCTCCCCTCTCTTCTTAACCCTCTCCCCCTCCCCTCTCTCCTCCAGTGTCCCCGTTAGCACCCAATTTTCCCGCGAAATTCCAGTGTCCGTCACGGTTATGGGCAGCTTGACCCAGTGACCCCTCTGCTCCCCACTCCTCACCCCATACCTCCTCACCTTCCCCCACCCCTTCCCTCACCTCCCCTCACCTTCCCTCCCCCTCCCCTCACCCCTCCCTCACCCCCTCCCTCACCCCTCACCTTGCCCCTTCCCTCACTCCCCTCACCCCTCCCCTCACCCCTCCCCTCACCCCCCTCCCTCACCCCTCCCCTCACCCCTCCCCTCACCCCTTCCCTCACCCTCTCCCCTTCCCCTCCCCTCACCCCTTCCCTAAACTCTATTTTCTCTTACGTATATCATCTCATCTCTGATTGGCTGATTTTATAACGTAGGATATTAGGTATAAATAAAAGCAACGTAGTTTTAGTTAATGTTATAATGTATTAGACCAGTAAATACACTATACGCTGTTGACATGAACCTTTACGCTGTTGACATGAACCTTTACGCTGTTGACATGAGCCTTTACGCTGTTGACATGAGCCTTTACGCTGTTGACATGAGCCTTGCCACCAGAGCCTACAGCAGATTTTATCAATGTAAATGTTAGGCTGACGGGATGAGGTGCATCGGCTAGTGTAGAGCGAAACAGGGTCACATCAGCTGACACACGTAAACACAACACAACGTCAGGAACACAACAGCTGACACACGTAAACACAACACCACGTCAGGAACACAACAGCTGACACACGTAAACACACAACGTCAGGCCAACAGCTGACACACGTAAACACAACACCACGTCAGGAACACATCAGCTGACACACGTAAACACAACACAACGTCAGGAACACAACAGCTGACACACGTAAACACAACACAACGTCAGGAACACAACAGCTGACACACGTAAACACAACACCACGTCAGGAACACAACAGCTGACACCGTAAACAAACTCTGGGAGGCGAGGTTAATTTCCCTATCATGTATTTATGTAATTAATCAACAAAGTTATATTGACAGGGAAAGTCAATTAATCCCACCAAAAATAAGTTTATCTTTACCGATGGTGGAAAAGATATGGTTACATGTGAGTAGTTATAGATAATGACTGAGTGAGTGTCAGGTTACTTTTAATTACTCACTGGTGATTATTCTTTATAACCCATGAAGCTCTTCCTAACTAAATCTAACCTAACCTAACCTCACCTAGCCTAACCTAACCTATCTTTGTTGTCTGGTTAGGTTAGATTAGGCTATGGTAGGTTAGATTAGGTTGTTAGGTTACTAGGTTAGTTTAGGTTAAGTTAATGTAGGTTAGGTTTAGTTTGGTTAGGTTAGGTTAGGATTGGTTAAGTTAGGTTGTTAGGTTAGGTTAAGTTAGCAGCTTGAGAGACGCCGCGTGGTAAGAATCCCTTGAGCTCTCTCTACACATATGACGTCACCTGCTATAGCCAGTCACAGCCCGAGTTCATAATTCAGATAAACCGCAACTTTGTATAAAATGTTAACAGAATACATATTGTTAATTCATTGTTTTTCCGCTGTTTTTATATTGAAGAAACTGCAACCCTGCCAGTCAGTGTTTCAACCCTACCAGTCAGTGTTTCAACCCTGCCAGTCAGTGTTTCAACCCTGCCAGTCAGTGTTTCAACCCTGCCAGTCAGTGTTTCAACTCGCCAATCAGTCACTCAGCGCTCGCATAATGATGACGTCAACAGCTGGACCAATCAGGGTGTCACTGACTATGTTGCGGCGATACCATGAGAGGAGGGAGAGAGAGAGAGAGAGAGAGAGGAGACGGAGGGAGAGAGAGAGAGCCAGTGAAACAGAAAGAAACAGGGAGATAGAGAGAGACAGAGATAGGGAGACAGAGACATGAAGACAGAGATAGACAGATATTATCAATAAACAAGACACACAATATTTTGTACGGGAATAAAATAGAAAACATATTGAGCCAACACTCGAACTACTCTGTCAAACTACCAGTAACACAGTAGTCGTGTGTTCTACCTATTGTGAAGCCTTAAAAAAAACTGATTAATGATTTATTACGCTTGTATTGACGCGATGTTGAGCTAATTCAGCCAATCAGAGCGTATTTACCAAACCTGAATATTTCATTGTGATAGACTGGTCTTCTCAACCCTCCCCCCCCCTAAAAAAAATAGTTATAATAAATAAATAAAAAATATATATAACATTCATATTAAATTCGGCGAAATTATTAATTAATCGGGAAGTATTCATATTGTATTCTAACTATTTACGCTTGTTTGTAACGCTGCCGGAGACGCGCTGTGTTTTATTGAAGAATTTAAAAAAAACTGTTATATAATATGTGCACCGGGTGTTGGGTGTTCTGATACCGTATGTGTGTGGGTATTTATTTTTTCTACGGCTAGTATTGTGTGCACCTCATGCTAATCCTGTGAGCGGTAGCGTAAATAGGATTGAAGAGTAGAGGTCACGAAGGATGTGTGTGTGACAGACACCAGTGGGCAGGATGTCATAGCGTTGTTGGATGTTACAGAGTGTTTCCGGTAGTACATTGTTTAGTTCTGTCCATGACTTACCTACAGAGCTTTAGTATATCAGTTATCTTGCCGTCAGAGATAACAGTGTTGTGCCATTTAACACGCATTGTGCTTGGACTGTGTGGCCGTATGTCTGGCCACACACTTTACATTTAGTTTTATTCACATCTACTTGAGGGACACACTACCAGATGTACTAATGACCTTACCTTAGTCTAGCTGTTAATCCAGTGACCTTGTTACTTGCTCCATATACTGTATATGTTGAACTTAATGCAAGACTTCATGTATACCTGAACCACTAGTGTCAACGGCGAGTGTAGCGACATTTGAAGGTCATATGCACAGTATAGTAGGACATAGTGTTTGGTTAAGATACAATATATGCAGTACCATAAGTGTGATTATCAGTACAGACTTAGACCAATCTGTCCTGGTCCAAACATTACCAGGGGCTTCAGAACCTTCAAAAGAGGGCCATGGCTTCCTGGCCCCAAGATCCGCCTATGCTGCACGTGCACACAGCTTGAAAGTACCGTGAAATGGTTATTGTATTGTATTGTACAGCAACAGTACTGCACCATATACCAGCGGGCTGCGTCGAAATGCACAAAAGTTTGCAGAATGAAGTAAATCCGATTATTGACACACATTTATTGTTACACGCAGAAATAGTACAGATATCTACTATAAGTTACGTCAGTGTAATTAGAATATAATCACTAGAGACTACAGTTTAAGTATCATATGTTGGCAGCAACAGAAGATGACCGCAGTGTGATTACCGGAAATCAGAAACACTGCTCGGTGGATCATTTAGCTGACCCACCACTGCGTTAGTGAGCGTTCCAAAGCACTTTAAGCCCTGACTTGATGGTGTGTGTGTGTATAGAGGGAAGGAGTGTTTGTGTGTGTGTGTGTGGGAGGGAGGGGAGGTGTGTGTGTGTGTGTGTGTGTGTGTGTGTGTGTGTGTGTGTGTGTGTGTGTGTGTGTGTGTGGAGGGAGGGGAGGGGAGAAGGGGGTGTATGTGTGAGGGAAGGATGTGTGGGAGTGTGTGTGTGTGTGTGGGAAGGAAGCAAGGTGTATGTGTGTGTGGGAAGGGAGGGAGGTATCTGTGGGGGTGGGGGGTGTGGGAGGGGGTTGTGTTTTCAAGTGATTAATCCCGAATAATTGCGATATTTGTGTTTTGTAATAAATGACTCCTTATAATATGATGCCGCCAGTGGGGTGTGTGTTCTTGACTGTCTTTATGTCTGTCTGGTTGTGTCTGTTTGCCTGTCTGTTTGATTGTAAGTTTGTGTCTGTCTGTCTGTTTGTGTCTGTCACTGTCTGTGTGGTTATGTCTATTAATGTTTGTTTCTGGTCATGTGAGTGTCTGAATGTGAGTGTCTGAGTGGCAGTGTGAGTGTCTGAGTGGCCTCGAGTGTCTGAGTAGCCGCGAGAGTGTCTGAGTGGCCGCGAGAGTGTCTGAGTAGCCGCGAGAGTGTCTGAGTAGCCGCGAGAGGGTCTGAGTGGCCGCGTGAGTGTCTGAGTGAACTGCTATGCAAGAACCATGATCACATAACACTAACCACATGGGAACAAGGCGGGGGTATTACTATAAAGTTGGGGAAAAAAGTATAAATTATGGTCAAGTAAAACGAGCCTAAAATGTTGGGAAATTTAAAATGAGGAAATGGGAAAAATTTTAGGAAAGGAAAAAAGTTAAACCTATAAATTGTAAAAAGAAAAAATGGGGGAAATTAAAAAAAAATAAATAAAGTTACCAATCCTCTCATCTATTCTCCCCCCCCACCCCACACACAACCAGGACCACCTCCCCCCCACACGCACCTCCCCCCCCCTCCAGGACCACTCCTCCCCACACTACCAGGACCACCTCCCTCCCCCACACTATCAGGACCACCTCCCTCCCCACTATCAGGACCACCACCCCCCACACCATCAGGACCTCCTCCCCCCACACACTACCAGGACCACCTCCCTCCCCCCCCCACCAGGACCACCTCCCTCCCACTACCAGGACCCTCCCTCCCCCCACACTACCAGGACCACCTCCCTCCCCCACACTACCAGGACCACCTCCCTCCCCACACTACCGGACCACCTCCCCCCACACCAGCACCTCCCCACACTATCAGGACCACCACCCCCACCATCAGGACCACCTCCCTCCCCCCCACACCATCAGGACCACCTCCCTCCCCCCACTCAGACCACCTCCTCCCCCACCATCAGGACCACCTCCCTCCCCCACCTCCAGGACCACCTCCCTCCCCCCACACTATCAGGACCACCTCCCTCCCCCCCACACCATCAGGACCACCTCCCCCACACCAGGACCACCTCCCCCCACACCATCAGGACCACCACCCCCCCACACCCAGGACCACCTCCCTCCCCCACACTACCAGGACCACCTCCTCCCCCCCCACACCTCCAGGACCACCTCCCCACACCATCAGACCACCTCCCTCCCCCACACCATCAGGACCACCACACCCCACACCACCAGACCACCTCCCCCCCACACCATCAGGACCACCTCCCTCCCCCCCACACCATCAGACCACCTCCTCCCCACACCACCAGGACCACCTCTCCCCACACACACCAGGACCACCTCCTCCCCCCCACACCATCAGACCACCTCCCTCCCCCACACCACCAGGACCACCTCCTCCCCACACCACCAGGACCACCTCCCCACACCATCAGGACCACCACCCCCCCCACACCAGACCACCTCCTCCCCCACACCATCAGGACCACCTCCCTCCACACCATCAGACCACATCCTCCCCCACACCATCAGGACCACCTCCCTCCCCCACACTATCAGGACCACCTCCTCCCCCACACCATCAGGACCACCTCCTCCCCCCACACCATCAGGACCACCAACCCCCCCCACACACCAGGACCACCTCCTCCCCCCCCACACCATCAGACCACCTCCCCCACACCATCAGGCCACCACCCCCCCCACACCACCAGGACCACCCTCCCCACACCATCAGGACCACCCCCCCACACCATCAGGACCACCTCCTCCCCACACCATCAGGACCACCTCCTCCCCCCCACACCATCAGACCACCTCCCTCCCCCACACTACCAGGACCACCTCCCTCCCACACCATCAGGACCACCTCCCTCCCCCACACCATCAGACCACCTCCTCCCCCACACCATCAGGACCACCTCTCCCCACACCATCAGACCACCACCCCCCACACCACCAGGACCACCCTCCCCCCACACCATCAGGACCACCCCCCCACACCATCAGACCACCTCCCTCCCCCCACACTAGACCACCTCCCCCCCCACACCATCAGGACCACCTCCCTCCCCCCCACACCACGGACCACCACCCCCACACTACCAGACCACCTCCTCCCCCCACACCACCAGACCACCTCCTCCCCCACACCACCAGGACCACCTCCTCCCCCCACACCATCAGGACCACCTCCCTCCCCCACACCACCAGGACCACCTCCTCCCCCACACTACCAGACCACCTCCCTCCCACCCTACCAGGACCACCTCCTCCCCCACACCATCAGGACCACCTCCCCCCCACACCACCAGACCACCTCCCCCCCCACACTCATCAGGACCACCTCCCCCCCCCACCCACCAGGACCACTCCCCCCACACCACCAGGACCACCTCCCTCCCCCACACCACCAGGACCACCTCCCCCCACCACCAGGACCACCTCCTCCCCCCACACTACCAGACCACCTCCTCCCCCACACAACCAGGACCACCTCCTCCCCCCACACACCACCAGACCACCTCCCTCCCCCCCACACCACAGGACCACCTCCCTCCCCACACTACCAGGACCACCTCCCTCCCCACACCACAGACCACCCTCCCCCCACACTACCAGACCACCCTCCCACCACCAGGACCACCTCCCCCCCCACACTACCAGGACCACCTCCTCCCCCACACCATCAGACCACCTCCCCCCCCACACCATCAGGACCACCCTCCTCCCCCACACCACCAGGACCACCTCCCTCCCCCCACACCATCAGACCACCTCCTCCCCACACCATCAGACCACCTCCCTCCCCCACACCACCAGGACCACCTCCTCCCCCACACACAACCAGGACCACCTCCCTCCCACACCACCAGGACCACCTCCCCCCCACACCATCAGGACCACCTCCCCCCACACCATCAGGACCACCCTCCCCCCCCCACACCACCAGGACCACCTCCTCCCCCACACAACCAGGACCACCTCCCCCCACACCACCAGACCACCTCCCCACACACCAGGACCACCTCCCCCACACAACCAGGACCACCTCCTCCCCCACACCACCAGGACCACCTCCCTCCCCCCCACACCACCAGGACCACCTCCCCCACACACCAGACCACCTCCCCCACACCATCAGGACCACCTCCCTCCCCCCACACCAACAGGACCACCTCCTCCCCACACAACCAGACCACCTCCTCCCCCACACAACCAGGACCACCTCCTCCCACACCATCAGACCACCTCCTCCCCCACACTACCAGGACCACCTCCCTCCCCCACACCATCAGGACCACCTCCTCCCCCCACACCATCAGACCACCTCCCCCCCACACCATCAGGACCACGCCCCCCACAATCAGGACCACTGCCCCCCACACACACCAGGACCACCTCCTCCCCACACCAACAGGATCACCTCCCCCCCCACCCAGACCACCTCCCCCCCACACTACCAGACCACCTCCTCCCCCACACTACCAGGACCACCTCCCCCCACACCACGACCACCCCCCACACCCAACCACCCCCACCAGGACCATCTCCCCACACTACCAGGACCACCTCCCACACTGCCAGCCTCCGTAGATATTAGTGGCACAACTTCCCACTTAGAGTAATGACTTGAGGACGTGTACCCGTGTTGATGTAAGTCAGTGTAGTAACTAACTTTCTTAAGAGTAATGACTTAGATTAGAGTAATGACTTGCTAAGATTAATTAAGTTATGACTCAAAGTAATGAATCTACTTGATAACTTCAAATGATGACCCAATTAGAGTAATTACCAATGAAGACTTATTTGTGACACTAATTAATGTATCACTGATAATTACCATAAGAACTGACTAAGATCACCATTCAAGTCTCGCTTACCATAAATGACGTATAGACGCAGTAATGACTCAGAATATAGATTTAATAATGACTCCTAATAATGACTTATGACCTATGCTGACTAATGACTTGAGTAATGATTAGAGTAATAACTATAGAGTAATGGCGTGATAATTTAAAGGGAGGCTGGTCCACTGGTCCAGGGTGCTGTTTTGGTGGTACGTGTTGTGGTGGTCCATGTTGTGATGATCCAAGTTGTAGTGGTCCATGTTATAGTGGTCCATGCTATAGTGGTCCATGTTATAGTGGTCCATGCTATAGTGGTCCATGTTATAGTGGTCCATGTTATAGTGGTCCATGTTATAGTGGTCCATGTTATAGTGGTCCATGTTATAGTGGTCCATGTAAATTGATGTTCAAATCCCAATTCTTCGTCATTACATCTCCCTCAAGTAGACCCCAGATATTATTGAATGTCCAGGTAATTCCGTCCACAACAGTACATATATTCCTGTACTGTTTGTGTGTTTGTAATATGACACTGACTGTATTAAAAAAAAACTTGTATTATACCATCCTACACACTAAGTGAACATCGCCGCTCCACATAGTTTAAAGGTACATTGGGTGAGCCGCTTATTGTTTTAAGGATTATGCCGAGTGAATGTTCTGTGCAGGGTCGGATACCTACACGTGTTGTGCCTTCCCAGTTGGCGCCTTGTGTACATTGCAATATATCTCTCCCTCTGTGTGTAGCCTTGTCTCTCCCCTTCCTCTGTTCCACCCTTCCCTCTGTTTCACCCTTCATACTGTTCCTCCATTCTTCCTTCCCTTCCTCTGTTCCTCCCTCCTTCCTTCCTCCCTCCCTCCCTCGTTCCCTCTCATTGTGTTTTCTTTTTCTCTCACTAGTGTCTCATTTACCACATACGGGTTGACCAGTGCCTCTTCCTCCATAACATTGTTCGTTACTCGCCCATTAAACTGCTGCGTTACTCTCTCCTCTAATACTAACACCTCGTTATAGCAGCGTGAAACCCGAGTATGAACACCCAGCCGCTACCACAACCATCAGTTATAACCCATTGGTCGCGAAAAGATGCAGCAGTTTACAGTCTGATATCACTGTGAAGGTGAAATTTACCTGGGAATATTATCGTAAAGGCTGACACTCGCTCGCTGGTACCAAAACAAACTGGATCTATGAACACAACACCACAAGGTACACACGAGTCAGCTAACATAGTCGCTGTTGATAGTTTGATCAATGTTGATAATCTTGCCAAGGTGTTATTGACATATCGTTAAAAATACTGAGAATATGACTTCTGTTTGGATATCATTACTTTACGAGGAAGGTGTGAATGATGATTTAGTTTAGTGTCTTGAAGGAAGCTCTTGTCTTTACCTCCAGGTCACAGATGCCGAGAAAATCGTACGTGTGAAGAGTGAAAGTTTGCTTCTTGTGGTTCTGAAACTTTAAAAGAGGGTGTAAGTCTGTATACCGAAGCCGACCTTCCTTCACACCCCGTGGAAGAGAAGTCTTGTTAATGTCGTGAGGTAGAGCAGAGCGTGTGTGTGTGTGTCCGCCTGAAGAGCCTGAAGTATACGCTTAGTCGTCAGCGGTTAACAGCCACATTTTGGTACGAAAGAACCAAACTTTACACAGAGTTACTTTAAGATACAGGGAATCACATGAGGTCGGGTACCCATCAGCTTTGAGTCTTTTAGTCATTTGTGACATAAGCAATGTTGCACAAATACCGCTGTTCTCAGTACTGTAAACTACAAGTCCCTCTACAGTGCACAGATCTGTACATGGAAGATTTGATGAGAGGCATTTGCAGGGCTGTTTGCACTCCTTCGTGCAGCTACAGTGGCTAACTCCTGGCAGTACTTAGATGCATCAGGGAGATCAGTCCAACGAGTCCTCCAGTTAGGTCCCTGTTGAAGTCAGCTCCGGGCACAAGGGCTTGGAAGGTCTGGAGTTGAAGTCCTACACTGTGACCACACAGGTCCAGTTTGGTGTGTTGTGGGGAGGTGGGTCTCCATGTTCCAAGACCCACGTGAGAAGAGTTGCTTCCTAGCCTCATCAACTCCGTCAAGAGCAGCTCAGGTTCTGCTGTACATAACAATCACAGATCTTTCCACATCACTCACTAACTCCTTCTGGCCTTGTCAACTCTGATGGACAATTTTCTGTGTCAACTTAATGACCAATGTGTGACATGAAAATTATTCTGGTATCTGCTGCCTCTTGGCTGCCTGACTCGAGATTTACCATTTCCGACAAAGTGATCCCTTGTGCTGGCCAAGCTTTTGTCTCCAGCCCTCGTGTTTCTCACACATTCCAGCAGGACTCACAACAGCAGTTCTGCCTTGTTTTCATCCACCCGCAAGAAACTCATCCAGTTGCCGGTGATTGGGATTTACTCCTTCCTTCCAGCATGTAGCACCCAGCCTTACTCCCTCCCTCTCTCCAACCTCACTCCCCCCCCCCTCCTCCAGCCCCCTCCTCCTCCTCCTCCTCCAGCCTCCCCCTCCTCCAGCCCCCCCCTCTCCTCCTGCCTCCCCTCCCTCTCCCCCAGCCTCCCTCCATCATTTCTGCTCTAACGCCGCGGCAAAAAAACTCGGCATTCCTGGAAGACGGGCCTGAAAAGATTACATTAGCAGAGGTGCGGCGTAACTTGTGGGTTTGGGGGGGCGGGTCTTAATGTGATTGTTCTACCTCGTAATCAGAAGCTGTTTACCTCCTGATTCGATTACTGTTTTCTCCAGATGGTCAAATGGTGCCGTCATCGCCCCCTCCCTCACCCCTCCCTCCCTCTCCCCTCCCTCTCCCCTCCCTCACCCCTCTCCCCTACCCCCTCACATGTTTGGTTATTGTTTGTGGGAGCGGGGAGATAAGGGGAGAAGTGAAATAGAGAAGAAGTGGGGAGAAGTGGAGAGGAGGGTGGGGAGGTGTGGAGAGGAGGGTGGGGAGGTGTGGAGAGGAGGGTGGGGAGGTGTGGAGAGGAGGGTGGGGAGGTGTGGAGAGGAGGGTGGGGAGGTGAGGTGGAATGGAGAGAGAGAGAAAGAGAGAGATTCCTTTTTTGTCATTACTTATATAAAAAAAAGAACTCAGTTGGTAGTGTTGGCCTCGAAAGCTAAAGGTCAGGGGTTCGATGCCAACACCAGCACTGTAATAATATGACTATACTGTGCAGCTTCCCGTGGTGAGGCAGCCCTTCACACCTACTGTACCAGAGTCTTGTGATGGTGGTCCAGAACACACACACACACACACACACACACACACATCTCTCCCCAGTCACACACACTCTCTCCCAGTCACACACACACACACTCTCTCCCCAGTCACACACACTCTCCTAGTACATACACTCCCGCTACACACTACCCCCACATACACTTCCCCAACACACTTCCCCCCACACACTCCCCCACACACACTCCCCCCACACACACTCCCCCACACACACTCCCCCAACACACACTCCCCCCTCCACTGCCTAAGCGACAGTCTTAGGCAGTGGAATGGTTGATGTGAGGGTGGGGTGAGGGGTGGGGGGGTGAGGGGTGGGGGGTGAGGGGTGGGGAGGGGGGCTCAGTCTCCTCTTGACCTACCAGACTTAGTGGACTCGGTCAACAACACGATTCTCTTAGTGGGGTAGGGGGGTGGGGGGATACGGGGAGGGGGGGAGCGGTCATGTAGTCTCCATAGGTCCTCTGAGTCACACACCCACACACATATAGACGCAACACGCCCACACACACACCCACGCACTCATACACACGCACACACACACGTACACATACACGTACGCACACACGCACATACACACAGATATACGATAAACACAAACATAAACATTCATATGAACATAACCTTACTCATGCAAAGATAAACGTACACATGAATATACACAAATATACATGTACACACGCATACAGATACACACATACACCATCCTCAAGTCTTCACACACAAACCTCTCTAGATTTTTTCTTCATAATCTTCATCGGGAAATATGTGGCTCCTCGGCTCCTCTCTCAGGTACGGCTCCCATCCTGATTATTTTTATCCGCCTCAGTAAACATTTCGCAACTTCTTTAAGAAACGTGGTGGTGGTGTTAGGGGTGTGGGTGCTGGGGTGGAGTTGGAGGTGGGGGTGGTGTTAGGGGTGGTGGTGGTGGGGGGTGTTGTGGTGTTAGGGTGGTGCTGGGGTGGAGTTGGAGGTGGGGGTGGTGTTAGGGGTGTGTTAGGGGTGGTGCTGGGGGTGTTAGGAAGGAGGAGTGGGGTGGAATTGGTGATGGTGTGAGGGGTGGTGGTGGTGGGGGCGGAGTTGGTGGTGGGGGTGATGATGGTGGTGATGATAATGGTGATGGCTACATAGGGGAAGACACTATTTTCTGATAAATTTTGTCTCTTTACTATCCGGTGTTTTATTTACTTGTTCCTGTACCACAGAAGATCGCCAGTGCTGGCACAAGTTAGCTTCAATATTTGCCTGGCGCTGTTGATGGCTGATACCGTCGCAGTTTTGATGTTTTTGGGTATAATAGAATATTGTTATAAAAAATTGCACTAAAGGGATCACGGGTATATCAAAGGATTTCCAATCCCACTTCAAGGAAGCGCCGGATCTTCCATATCCTGTGGCAGATGTTTCGATTCCACACGAGAAAATCTGGGAGGCGCAGTGAAATAAAAGAGAGTGTTCAGACAGAGGTTCCATCTTCTCATGTTGGTTAACGTTCTCACTTCTTAATTTTCTACGTTTTATTTTACAACTATGGAGATGTGTTGGAATGTAACACGGGTCAGTCTACCTTTGGGGTAACGCTTGGTACAACCCGCCGTTCTGTGTGTTTGTGAGGACAACTTGCTGACTCTTAAACAAAACCAAAAAGATTTCTCCACCGTAAGACTCCGTAAACAAAGTTGGAACCGACAGCCTCAAAAAATATATTATTTATTGGTAAGGAAATCGAGGTTCTCCATCTCGAGGTATATGACGTAGTTGCCTGGAGCCTCACAGCTGGACTGTGCCTCCCCCTGGACTGTACCTCCCCCTGGACTGTGCCTCCCCCTGGACTGTGCCTCCCCCTGGACTGTGCTCACTGGCTCGGGTGGTCAGGGCAGTGTAGCTCATTAACACTGTCATCGTAATACACTGATATATAAACAGTTTATTTTATAAGAGTATAGCGAATTAGATATTATGTCTATATCAGGAGTGGTCGAGCGGTTACAACACACATCTGTTCTAAGAGAAGATGATTCTCAACCAGGGCACAACAGTACACCGGCTGTAAATGGATACCTTACACTACAGCTGGAGAATTGGCGGTGGTATAGTGCAGTGTCAGCCGCAATGCCTCCTTGTTTATCCAGAAAAGGCTTAGTCTACAGTGTGCTATATCCAAACTGCCCCTAACTGCCCCCCCGTCAGCCCAAAGAACCCACCTTCACTGTCAGTACTCGTCAGCTTTTAAAGTAAACTCAATGAAATAACATCATTTATGTGGGCATAGTATTGTAGACAAATAAGGAAACATTGTCTACATCAGGCGGGCGAATTGTGCTTGTCGGAAAACTTTGTCATGAAAATATCAAATAACAATACACGTGTTTAGATGTGTGTGTGTGTGTGTGTGTATGTATGTCCTTCAGTTACTCGTTACTGCTGGGGTGATAACCGGAGTATGACACAGCTTGTTACACTGTGTGGCTCTTGACGTTACAAGTGACCTGACTCTCCATGACTCATTTATATGCTGACACGATGCTGACATCCTATTGACACGTGTTTAATCCAGACTTTATTGGCTATTCGGTCATTGAGTGACATCACGTTGACATCTGCTTGTTAACTTTATAACTTGTTGAACGTGACTGTTTCATAGATCAACATTCATATATCACATTGTTGTCTCTCACTCTCCTTCACTGTCTCTCACTCTCCTTCACTGTCTCTCACTCTCTGGCACTGTCTCTCACTGTCTCTCACTGTCTCTCACTCTCCCTCACTCTCTGGCACTGTCTCTCACTCTCTGGCACTGTCTCTCACTCTCCCTCACTGTCTCCCTCCCCATCACTGTTTCTCGCTGTCTTAACTTCATTCCCTCATTTACTATCTCTCGCTCATTTCCGCCGCCCTTCGCTGTCTCGCTTTGTCTCTCCTTGTCGTCTCTCTTCCACCCTTTACCATTATAAGGGAAGTGTTAGGTGATTGTCTATTGGCTATCCTTTCAAAGAGGGTGATTGGCCAGCAGCAGTGTGAGGCCGCTGCTCTGGGGATACTGATTGCTGATTGGCAGAAAAAAAAAGACGGAGAAAAAGATCAGATGATGATTGGTTGATATATTTCCAGTCCTCCAATGGGAATCGTAATTCTTATCCAACGAGAGTTATTCCGTGAGTTGTTATGAAGCGTTTGTGTCGTAGTGAACATGTTAAACATTCTTCACCATCTACACACACTGTATATCATTCCTCTTATACCTCCACTGTATAGATGGTAAATTACAATTCATTTTATTCGAAGATTTTTTTGTGTAGATAATTGACGTTGTTTTGATTATTTCTTACTGTTACATAATTGTCGTTGTTGTTGTTTACTATAAACAATATGTGATTACGTTTATCATTTGTTCATTGGGCTGTGAACAATGAACAATATTTTGTTCTTCTGGCTGGTATAATTACTCACTCGCCTGCAATTAATGAGGTGAAGAGGCAGGTAGTCACGGTGTCTACCTTAATTAATGGAAACGTATGATGCTGCCTCCTTTCACCTATCCTAATGAGTTCACCCAGACCAGCCTTGTTCAGTAACAGTTAACACCACCTAGCCCAGATTCGTGTAAGTCATTATTATAACTTTATTTGTAATATGTTTGTAACTAACCATTTTGTTGAAGAATCACATAAGTGCTTGTTAACACTTTTTATATGGCAGGAATTTGCTCTGAAACATCAATGCTTGTTTTAGTTTATTTCTGGTAACTCTTTGACACATTAAATGTCTATGGACAGAACTGTACCTGCGATCTCGTGTCCAGAGAGGCATAGACACGAGCACTCTTGATGACAGTCAGGACGCCGCGCCGGTGAGACTGAGGGGTTATGATCGACTTTCCTAACCCTACTCTGAGGTGTGATGTGTATAAGGAATTACTGACATTGTTATTATGATGAGGCAAAGTCTATACGAGTGTTGGAATACAATGATAAGTAACAATAGCCCTTAGGTAACAACATTCCTTAAGTAACAACATTTCTAAGTAACAACATTTCTTAAGTAACAACATTCCTTAAGTAACAACATTCCTCATATAGATATTTTTTTTCTTCTCTTCACGTATTGGTACACACACACACACACACACACACACACACACACACACACACACACACACACACCTCCTCCAGACAACATCCTTCACAATGTATTTTTTCCTCAGCACCGCCAGCCAGAAACACCCATATATCTGGTCCCTTTCAAGCCTACTCGAGTTTAGCTTCCATCATGGTTATTTTCGCCGCCTTTTTGAAATATTGCTCGACTTACCTCTGGAAGTGTTTGTTTCTTTATCGGTGTTTTGTGTTTTTGTTGTTTACGGAGTTCTTTTAACTAAAGATCTTAATGGTTCCTTTAAGTATTTTTCCTATGCTACAACAGGAGGTAAACGGAAACAGCAGTTATTCCTGTATCTTATTAGAATTATTATTTTTTTTTACTAAGAGAATATACAAAATCTCGAGCAAAAATTGCACTAAAGGGATCACGGGTATATCAAAGGATTCCAATCCCACTTCAAGGAAGCGCCGGATCTTCCATATCCTGTGGCAGATGTTTCGATTCCACACGAGAAAATCTGGGAGGCGCAGTGAAATAAAAGAGAGTGTTCAGACAGAGGTTCCATCTTCTCATGTTGGTTAACGCTCGTACATTTTCTCTCTTTTGGAGTTGTGGAGAAGAGAATGTAGTGAATTTTATTCCAGGAGGTAAATCCTTTTAACTTCCAAGAATATTTTTTGGTATAAAACCGCCGCTGTTGGGTGTGTGAGCGAGGGCAGTTTGCTGCCACTCAAACAGGAACCTTAAGATTTTTCCACAACAAGACTCCGTAAACAAGAAAGTTGGACCTGGCAGCCTCAGAAAATATATTATTTTTTGGTACGGAAATTGGGGCTCTCTCTCTCTCTCTCCAGAAATTTGACGTAGTTGCCTCAAGGGGTCCCAGAGGAGCCCAGCGACTCTGTGTTGTGTCAGCTGGACTGCCTTCCCCTGGCCCGGCCGGCCTCGCTACCTTACTGTTTCTCAAGACCAACAGAATAATCTCTCCTTCCACCTTGATTTATGATACTCTTACATCAAGGCGAACTTATCATTTATCATAGGAGAATATAGTTAGTAGACGTGTCCATTTGTAAGTCTGAGAATACAAGACTGGTTATACCTCGCCATCCCAGGCCTACACGACTGGGGCCACTGAGTTCAATATAACCTACTGTACATAGTCACTATATACTTCCATGTCTTGTCTACTTCTCACATGTTATTTTATAAGAGAAAACATTTACTTTACACTTTTAATAACTTGTATAAAATGTGTAAATTTACTCTGCATCAATCAGCCATTAAGTTGCGACCTCGGTTCCTTAGATGATTTTTTTCTCGTAATATCGTTGTTCACACGTATCGTCTCACTCGTTTCTCAATCCTCCTATTTGGTTGTTAGTGACGTGAGTGACTTAACAGCTGAGGACTCCGGCGCTCAACTTGCCTCGACCTACAAGTTTGTGGCCCAAGTTGACATTTCTGGTCTTGTAAAGTTGACGAGATGTTGTTGTCTTCCTCCTGGTCATTCTTCATCTCTTTCTTCTATTGTCTTATTGTGTTCAGTGTCTGTGTTGAGATGAGCTACACTGGGCTAGACGAGGTTGGGCTGAGCTGGATAGGCGTGGGCTGGGCTAGATAGATTAAGTGTTACCTGATGGCTGGTCTGGGCTGAACTCTCTTAATTAAGGTAGACACCGTGACTACCTGCCTCTTCACCTCATTAACTGTAGGCGAATGAGTAATTGCACCAGCCAGACGACCAGAGCTCGTTCATTATTCACAGACCAAAGGACAAAAGTCATATTTATCTGTTATTCATTTTGTATAACAGACGTGACACTACAGTAACAGTAAACAAAAAAAGAATAAAAAATAAAAACAATAAAAACTATCTGGAAAAATATTGTTTTCTTAGAATAAAAATTAATGTGATTTGTCACTAAAATAACTATATGAATGGCTATTATTTGACCAGCTTTATAGTACAGGTATACAAACAATGGTGAACAAAGAGAAGGAAATGAAGGTTCAGAATGTTCAACCTGTTCAGTACAATGTCATTATGCATATTCGTACCAGTTCATCAAAAGCTTCTTCTTACTGTTTACCATTGTTTATATACATTCCAAATTGTATACCTGTATAGTGTATGTATACAATACGTGTGTTGTCTGTATACATGTTAAACCGTAGACACATTGACAAACAAATTTCAGGAAAGATAACAATAAAACAATCTACATTCATCTCAAATAAACTTTATTTTGTTAATAAGAATATCTGAAGCAACTGTTAGGATTTGTTTAATACAAAAAAAAAACATTATTATTTACAGTAAAAATGTACAAACGTTCTGCTCGGTCATACACGATCCTAAAATATTTCTCCGGGACAAAATATTACTGTGAGCAGAACCTTATTAAGATAATGTACAAGGTATGGTTGATATGTTAACAGACGCCCACTAGCATCAAGTTCACTAAGAGCGTTACTACCATCAAACGCCTCTATTGGTGAAGAGTTTCGGTTCTAAACACTCATTGGTTATCTCACCCTGCATGTGGATTGGCTAGTCATTAGGGATCCTTTTTGGCGTGTGATAATTGTACGAGTTATTGAGCAGTGAAATTTTGTGAAGTTATTTATATGTCCTTAAATTACAAGGTGTTTGATAGTGTGAATGAACGTTAGTAAGTGTAGTCTCTAAAACAGTTCTTAATCTATTGTATGATGCGTCTGAATTTCATTGTTTACTTGATATTACCATTAATATTGCACGTGATATCATCAGTTGATTTACTTCACTGTAATTCATATAACAGATGAGTATAGCCGCGGGGGACATAACCACTAGCTAACATACATTCAGGGCGAGTTACCCATAATACTTCCGTTTTCTATGATGTTATCGTTACCTGCCCTTATGATTTACCTTTATTACACTAATATAAACAAGTATCTCTCGGTTAACCTTAAGAACTAGTTATTTGAACAAACAGCAAATATAACTATACTGTAGAGACCCACTGTACTGTATATATGAACCGTGTTGAGTACCAGTGTGTTCAGTGTCCCCCGGGCCGGCGTGAAGCAACACACTGGCTGGGAGACACTGTGGCGGTCACTTGTGCTCCCATCCCGGCATAAAACGACCTGGCGTTCATATATTGCAGCGTCCATAAGCTTATCCTTACGGGTTGGAAGGAAACGCCAGGCGCTGACGATTGCCTTCTCTGGCGCTGTTTTCTGTTCTATCTGGGAAGAATCTAAGGTTGTGGTACGTCTCCCTCCTGTCAGTGTAGGGCAACACGGCCATCCTCTCACTGGAGGATGTTACACCAACATTTACATAATGTTTTGTTAACTTGTGTCTCTATAATCTTTATGGTGTATATATATTCCAATTTTGTTATTATACACAGACAATATTACTTACATAAAACAATCTTTATTTACTTATAAACTGAATAACTATACTTCACACAGAGGCATCCACACTGATGAAACACACACACACACACACACACACACACACACACACACACACACATATTTAACAGAGTCTATTGCCTCTGTCTTTCCCTCACAGGACGGAAACATTAAAGCTCATAACCTTCAAAAATCAGCTTTACATGAGGAGAACATAAGGGTTATTATGTTCTGTTATAAAGCTAATACTGTGTGAGTATATAAACATTCTGCACCATTAACGTTCCCCCCTATACTATATGTCAGCCATCTTGGACTCCTACAAACAGTAACCACCACCTCATTCGTGTTAACAAACTCTCCTTTTTATATATTTTGGCACACTGAATCCATTCTTCTCACTCCATTAGTTATCATTTAAGAAATAAACTCTTAACAACCTTACACAACTACACCAGCCAGTGATCCAAACTTTTTCTTTAGTCACTGCTTCACATTCACTCTAGCTGAGACCGTTTTCTTTAATGTAAGACGTGGGGCTTAATTTTCTATTCATTCGAGCATATCCTTAACTAAATTCGTTGTATGTATAATAATATCTTTGTCTTCCTATCTACAAGACCTAGTTTACGGGCAATATTTTAGTTGGAGGAGGGGGACTGAAGGATACAGGTCTATATCCTTTAACAGGGCTGAAAGGAGTCAGGATACTGTGAGCAAACCGGGCTGGGCTGCTGTCGACAGGTGGGTAGCCGTTCATCTGTAGAGGAAACCACACAACAGTTAAAAAGTTGAAGCAATGTTTTCCAACTCTTGTCTTCTATTTACCGGTATTGCGTATGACACTATATCTCTCATATCGAGTTAAAATTTTGAAGACTTTTGGAGCAGTGAGCTGTAGCATATATTGGTGAGTTCATTGTTATAATGCTGCAATATGGACACACTCAATAACTGCTCATCAGTACCTGTCAGTTAACTTGGTCATCTTTTAGAATACTAATTCAGACAGACCTCACAGTGCACAACGATGAGGAATTGATATGACTACTAGCTCGTACAATCAGTAGAGGCCAGATACTATACATATATCTATATAAGCATCATATATCAGGAGAGAGAACTATGGTATCGCCTTGATGGCATGTCAGTGAGAAATCTTGATATTATATTTCATGAGAGTAAAAGAGAGGTACTGACCCTGCCATAGTTATGACTGAGGGAGGCGTCAGCGAGGTGGTGGGAGGACTGGTGGTGCCGAGCTGTGGAGGAGGAGGAACACGACCCGGTCTCCAGGAGGTCGACAGAGGCGCTGCGGTGCACGCCGCTGCTGCCCACCGACCTTCGATCATCACTCGAGTGTCTGGGATGGTCAGGGCAAAATATTAATGATTTTTGCCATGAATGACGTATTAAAAATTTGAAGAACATGCAGGTGTATAATAATCAATGTAGATGTATGTACATAACAGTAAGTCTCGGCTCCAGTAGTCCATATTTACAGAGTGGCGATAATAAAGACTTGTTTTTGTGACATAACTCAGTCTCTATATCAACAACACGACTTGACCGTAAAGAGAAGAATCAGTGACGGGAATAACTGCCAAGGACCATTTTTTCTTAGAGAAACATTTCACAAGTACAGTAAGGCAACACCGCCAAACAATATATCCTTGTACAATATTAATAAAAGCTTGACTGAGGTAGTGACATATATTGACTCAGAATAATTTTTTTAAATTTAACTTCCGATGTTATTGGTTGGGTCACAACTCACTTGGAATAGCGGTCACTCTCGTCGTTACGCTTGACCTTGACAGACACCACAGTGGGGCCCGCCACCTGGGCGTTGCCGTGGCAGAAGTCACGTCGGTAGTTGTTAAGGCTCTTGTTGGGAGATATTGAAGCTGGGGGACCTGAAGATGCAGAGGAAGGTATTAGTATGTGTTATAGAAGCTGTGAGTTGGGGAGAAAAACGGCTTATTGTTGAGTTGATGGGGAGGATGGTAGGGGGTAGGGGGGGGGTTACGGGATACAGAAGACGCGCCAGTTGAAGTGAGGAAGTTTGTGAGAAGGGGGGACACAGGTGTACAGAGGCGCTTGTTGGTTGGTAGGTGAGGGTGGTAAGCGGGAAGCCTTTGGGTGGTAAAGGATGGTTGGAGGGTCATTAGTGACTTCATGCAGTATCGGGAAGGTTATTGCAACGACCTAGAAAATATATTGAGGAACTGTTGAGGGGCGTGGTGAGGTACTTACTGCTGGTGGTGCGGGCAGGCGGGGAGTGTGAGTGACGGGAGTGGCGTGAGGGACTGCGGTACTCCCGGTACTCCCGCCGCTCCTGATGCAGCTCCGGTAGTTCCTGCATCAGTCGACGGACATCCGGGGACTGAGACCGGCGTAGGTTGTCCTTCTGGATGTGTTTACTACTGAGTTTCTGGCGGTGTGAGTAATTCATTTCTTGCTGGTAACTCTGCTGGCGTTGTGACCGCTGCGCCTCACGTTCAACAACCTCGTTCAGGTGGTTGTATATAGACCTTTTCTGGTTGTTGTGCTTGGGTGGTGGACTCTCGTGGACGATGACCGGATTATTCGCGTTGCGCTTTCTAGAAGCAGCGATAATCTCAGCCCGGAAGCCTTGTTTCAACTGGTCACTGTGGTCAGTGCTGCTTTTCCGCGATGAACTGCTGCTGGAACCACTGTAGTCATCGCTGATTTTCCTCGGGGAGGAAGCTGGAGCTCCGTCAGGGTCCTGTCTCGGGGCGGAGGTGAGGGTAGTGGAGGAGGTGGACGACCGACTTTCCTTCCTGTTCCGCACCCAACTCTTGAGTCCGGAGAGCAGACCAGGGGAAGCGTCTGAAGGTAACTCAGGAGGAAGGGAGGTGAAGGAGGGATACACCTGCTGCCGAGAAGAAAGACTCATGTTAGTAATGTCCTGTGGCCGCGGGACACCTTCTGAGCCCCACACTGTGCATAGCATTGGCGAGTACAGATTCAGGGACTCTTAATACCCTAATTATTCTCATGTCGGAAGCCTTAAGAATTTCACATTGAATTTCAGAAATAAGTATTGGACTTCAGATTGTTTACTAATACATGGTTAAGCTAAAACAGCTCCTGGAACTATTATTTCATTGTATATAAACGAGTGTCCTGTCTTCTTGTTGTTCACTTATGTAATTATATTAACCTGGTACACATATATGGCAGCTGGAGAGGAGGTGAGGACGTACCTGTGGGGCCGGGGAGCGAGGTAGAGGCGGTGGCTGGGACGAGGCCTGGCTAGACACCTCGTTCTGCTCTGAGGAGTAGGACGAGGGGGCGTGGTCGTCACTGGAATAGGAGTGGTTGTGTGTGTCTCTGCTGGTGTGCTGCTGCTGCTGCTGCTGCTGCTGCTGCATTTGGAGCAACTTCAGCTCCTGTTTCACCTTCCTCTTCTCTCTCTCCCTCTTCCTCTGGAATTCTTCTTCAACCTGCAGAAATGTGAGAAATTGTCAAAAGAATGTAATTGTAGCCTTGTGTCCTGTTAGTCTTTAGTACATGTTGACTTTAACTTTCCCTCTGTAATGAAACTCACTTGTTTGTGTTAAGTTGTTCAGCACAAAGTTTAATATGAAGTAGAATATCGTGTGTAACTATAAGTGGTGTATGAATATCGTGTGTAACTATAAGTGGTGTATGAATATCGTGTGTAACTATAAGTGGTGTATGAATATCGTGTGTAACTATAAGTGGTGTATGAATATCGTGTGTAACTATAAGTGGTGTATGAATATCGTGTGTAACTATAAGTGGTGTATGAATATCGTGTGTAACTATAAGTGGTGTATGAATATCGTGTGTAACTATAAGTGGTGTATGAAGAGAACGGATCAACTCTCACCCTCTTCATGGCTTCTATCTCCTTCAGCCTCAGCTTCTCCTTCTCGGCGACCTCCCTGGTCAGCTTCTCCTCAAGTTTTCTCTTCTCCAGAACCCTGACGGTGCTCTGGTAGGAAAACTTCTTACCCTTGGCCTTCTTGGAGGAGGCTAGGGCGGGATGGGAGTGTGGGAGGGAGGTAGGGAGGGAAGTGGGCCCATGGTAAGTCTCTGGCTGTGCTGGGTCCTCGTCACCTGTCGCAGGATGGTACATGTTGGTCAGTATTATAATATTTATGTCGTTCGCAGAATATTAATTATAAAACATTCCTGGTCACATCTGTTTACATACATCTTCAATATGCATATAATTCCGTTTTACTTTTACATTAAGATGATGATGATGTCTTTCTCGAAGAACAGAGTTACATTCCTGTGAAGACCAATACTTAATATATCTATAAATTATTCACTAAACCAGAACAAAGGAAAGTGAATAGACACGTTGTTGTTCAGGTTAAGGACTCACCTGACGGAGGTTTGCGTTCGTGATCGGGCGTCATCGGCCTGTCGGAGTGTCGGAGGTTGTGGTGGCGGTCGTAGTGTTGTGAAGTGCTGCTGTGACGTCGGTCAGACTCATCCTCACTACCTGCCTCCCCACGGCTCATCCTCCGCGAATTGTACTCTGGGAGATACATTATGTGGCCAGAGTTACCATGCTGGAGGTAAGACGGGGTGCGAGGCCGCGAGTCCTCCGGTGAGGCGTCACCACCTCCGACTGCCAGACGAGACTCAGATCTACTTCTGGTGTTGCGGTTACTGGAGAGGTTGCTGCCCGTGTCATGTTCTTCACACGTGTTGAGCGAGTTAGGGATGGAGCGAGACATGGACCAGTTGTCGCGCCAGTTGGTGTCGTCTCCTTGAGGTTGGGTTTGAGGCTCATCAAGTGTTCCGCTTTGAAGGTAATCTTCCGCACCAGGACTCTTGCGGCCCAGACCAGTGATGGCACCAGAGACGGACCGTTTAAGTTTACGGAGACTGTTGAACTTATGAGGAATGATGTCAGCAGGATTTCGCTTCTTGCGCCTTGACCAGCGATCTTTCTTGTCCGGAGACACGAGTTCTGAAACAGTTTCTGTTTCAGTCGGGGATTCGGCTTCAGTTTCTGGTGTCAGTTCCTGTGACTTCGGGAACATGTTAGAGCGTGATGTGAGTTTGGGAGGTGTGGAGAGTCCCTCGGGCAGGGCGGTGTGGTGTTCACCGTGGCTGTCAAGACTATTGTCATCCAGGTCTTGGGCAGGAGTCCAAGCACGTCGGACTTCAGGGAGACCAGAAACTACAGGTGAGGACGCTGCCAGTGGTCCCGAAGAGCCTTTGGTCTTCTCTGTGGCCATCAGAGGCTCAAACTCGTGTGTGGGTCCAGGGCTGCCGGCATCTCCTGAGATGCCCGAGTCGGCGGACTTTTCACCGGAGCCTCTGGGAGGAGCTGTAGGCCGAGTGAACCGCTGTATTCTTGCCTCGTACACTGAGTCTGGCTCCTCACTGCTGCGTGTCTCGTCTAGAGCTTCTGGGTGTCTGCTAGCACGCTCGAGGCTCAAGGAACGCCAGGCAGCGTTTGGACTAAATCTGGGAATTTCAAACTGTCGACGTGGTAGAGTCGGTCTTAAGTTCATGCACAGTTCACCCTCAACCCTCACGTCGTTCTCATTGTCCAGATAAAGACTCCCGGAGTTCTGTCTAGAGTGGTAGCCTCCATCCTCACGTCGAGATGACCCACTTGCTGATCTGTCGCCGTCGGCTCGACTCATCTTGTGGCGTTCAATAGCGACTGCAAACTCTTCTACGTCCCGAGACAACTTGCGATGATCACTGTGACCTCCACCATTACGACCGTCAGTTTCATCAACGGTTTTGCGCTGAGGTTCGGTTACCTTCTGATTCTCTTTGCGGGTACTGCGGCTGCGGCTCTTCTCATTACGTTCCAGAGTTCGACGTGAGTATTCGACAGTCTGGCCAGTGATGAAAACTTCCTCACGATTTCTGGTCTTGGCCGCTTCTTCTTGGTTTTTGATTTTGTGAAGACCTGTATTGGTCTCACTGCGGGGTTCTCGGGGCATCTCTGGTTCCATCCCGAAGAAGAAGGTTTTGCGCTGCGACTCATTTTGGTCAACTACCACTGCAGGGCTACTGGATGGTTGTGTGGTGGGCTTAGGCTTAGATGGTCGCTTTTCACTTTCTCTTCCCTTCCGTGTTAGTGAGGACGTCTTGGGTTCTTGTTCAGTAGATGTCTTTCTCAGGTTCTTTACAGTGTTGATGAGTTCTGCCTGAAGGTTTGCGGACATTTTCTTACGCTCCGTTACCTGTTCTTCTACAGTGTCCCATTCATCACCAGTAGCCTTCTCCCTTCCCTTCTTCTTCTCATTACTAATTTTTGCTGCGGCTTGATCCCACTCGTCATCAATATCCCGTCTCTCTACTTCCTCTGCAATTAGTTCGTGATGAGACCCGCTTGAGGACGAGCGGCGGTGTGAAGTGTTTTCCCGGTAAGAGTCGAGGCGGGAGACGCGACTGGTAGAGGAGGGGGTGGAGTTGTCACGCCCGTCTCCTGTCCAGCTCTTCCTCTCCTCCACCTTCCTCTCCAGTGTGCTCATCCTGCGGTGACTCTTCTGCTGATCCCTTTCAAGTGTACTGATTCTCTTTGAGTCTTTACCTGACCTCCGAGACTCACGTTCTATCGTGCTGCTTCGCTTCGAGTCAACCTCGTGTGTACTTGAGCGTTTGGAGTCTCTGTCGAGAGTTGCCCAGAGGCGTTGTTCTTGAGGCTGGTGGAGGTGAGTCAGGCTTGAAGCTGCAACTGGCACTGAAGAAGACACGGGGGAGTGGCGAAGCTCATGTTGCAGGCAGTCCAGACTCCTAGCACGCTCGCGAAGCTCATCTCGGGGTGAGCTGCGAGTTGGCGTGACGACTGCACGTCTGTCCTCACTGGCTGCCCGGCCTCTCTCTTGCTCTTCCCCTGAGCTGCGATGTTCTTCTCCTCCTTTGGGACGTCGAGACTCATTCTTTTTACGGAAGAGACCAATTTTACGTGATTTGGGTTTTTGAGGCTTAGGGCTGCTCACCATGTGTCTCTGAGGTTGATCAGCAAAGTGAACGACACAGGGGGTGGGCCACTGGCTGTGGGACGCCTGAGGTGTCATATCGCTCAGAGAGTGAGACCTCTCGGCACCGCGAGGCAGTGAATGGGAGTCTATCATCCCTGCCGGAGGGACTGGAGGCGCCTTGTATTTCTTCTTTGACTTGATTCTGCCCTTCGTCGGCGACTGACTGATGATTGTGTGAGGCGGTGGACTAGGAACAGCCGTAGGAGGGGACGGTCCTCTTAAGTCTGGTTCACTGGCATAATTCTTTGACGGTGGACGACCAAACCTGAGGTCATGAATGGAGGCTGCGCGCTCGTCGTGGAAGTGTGGGTAGTGGAGGGCGGTCATTGAGGCTGAGTGTGGCTGGTGCAGGGCGTGATGCTGCTGGTTGAGGACGATGGGCGGCGGGAAGGCTGGATGATGTGGGGCGTGGAATTCTGCCATTCGTCTGGCTGAGAGGGTGCCCTTCGTCTGTAGGATGTGACCGTTCTCTGTGGGCCGCAGACGCTGACCGGGGATCCTCTGGGGCAACACCTGAGGAAAATACTTACATTAGTCAAGAGTTGTGACTATAAATTATACTGCCATACCTGTTCTTCCCTCACATAATACTTCTCCAATTACTATTGTCAACTCCCCGTAAACAACACTGAATTCTTATTTTCCCTCAACAGGTGAAAGCAAATGTAATCATCAATCTTTTCCTCAGTTAAGTACCGGGATTATTATGACACTTTTAACAGCTATAATGAGCCAAAGAATCCCACATATTTTTATTACTGAAAATATTAAACTGGGACGAGGAGGAATAAGTGATGATGGGGGAAGAGGAAGAACATTAAGACAAGCGAAATAGGAGGAGGATAATGACGCAGGAAGTAAGAGATAGATTAAGGAAGTCAAAAGTGAAGCAAGGTCAAGGAGGCAGTAACTGAAGAGAGAGAAGAAAAAGAGGGTACTAAGAACACAGTTGTTGGCGGAGCAAACACAGTGTTGAGAGAGTGTGAGGAGGAAGTAAGAGGGAAGAAGAGGAGGTGAACCGTGCAGGCCGCCATTGTGTGTCTCTTAATGGGATCCGAGAGAGGAACTTTCTCGAGGTTAAGATATTTGAGTGTTGACTTAACCATAACGAACATAATCACCTTTAACGTAGATCTAATTTGATGTACATAAAGGCGATACCTGGATTACAGTCTAGTCAGTCCTCTGTCCCATCCATGAACCCTGAGACTCATGAACCCGTGAATCCGAGACCTGACACATGGTTGGTCCCATAGATGGTGTACTGGGTGATGTCTCGGATTCACAGATTCATGAGTCTCAGGGTTCATGGATGGGAGAAGGAGTGACAGGACTCTTATATGACGAAACATAAATCTTTATAAAAAAAAAGTAAACAAAATCCTTCCCTATGTCACTGAAAGTTAAAAAAAAATCTAACTGGAGCTCGAAGTTGGCGATCAAAATAACATTGAAATCTAACTTGAAATATATCTTAAGTTAAGTGTATTTTTCATCTTCTCTTACCAGGACTATTGATCTTACGAACCATTAAGAGACTGAACACCTGACCTCGCCTCTCACTAAACTATTAAGTGCGTGTTATTGTTATGTAGTGAAGAACTAAACATTAATACAAGAAATATGAAGAATAATTTACAGTTAATTGACGTGTCTTGATTTTATTGAGTATAATATATCTCTCTTTATTATATTTAAGGTATTGTCTTATCCAGTTTCTTGTCTGCCATCTTGGAGGTGTCTGGTTACTGAATATAGTTGCCTTAATCTATACTGTATATTTTATTGTGTTAATACCCATTAAGTCATCCTTCAGTTATTACTTATATTATGATGACTCCCTGACGTCGTGATGGACCCCTGTAGTTACATAGGTCAGGGACAAGGGCGTGGGATGGTCACGGCTCACTGGTACACGTCTCCACCTACCCTCGGTATGGGCGGCACCTCGGTACACACCCACACCCACCCTCGGTATGGGCGGCACCTCGGTACACACCCACACCCACCCTCGGTATGGGCGGCACCTCGGTTCACACCCACACCCACCCTCGGTATGGGCGGCACTCACTCCCCTGTCTGTTGCATCTTCACTCCCTCTAACTCCCTCACCATCCCCACATTACTGACAAAGTGCCCTCTTGCTTGATGTAAATTCCCCCCTCACCTCACTTCGCCTCACCACCCCTCCCCTCACCTCACCTCGCCTATCCTCACCTTACCTCACCTCACAACTAACGTGACCATTCTCACCTTAGTATCAGAAGTGGCTCCATATCTCTTGAGACGTTTGTTTTCTCTGGGGAAACTCTGAGTCCAGGTCAGGGGCGGCTGGGACAGACCCGCCCTACTACTGTTTTGATTACCCATCCTGCAGCTACTGATTGGGCGAGACGTTAAGGGTTTGACCGCTGATTGGCTAGGATGATATCAAGCGGTGATGACGTCACGTCCAATTGTATCTGCCCACTGGCCAAGGAGTTGAGAGTCCGTGTTTGGTGATTGGTTAAGAAGTTCTCTAGAAGTGATGACGTCCGATGAGTTATTAGAGGCGTAGAAGGTTTACTGCTCGTTATCTTCTTACTCACAGAACCAGAAGAAGAAAGAAGGAAGAGGCTTGTAAGGGCCATGGCTCAGTCTGGCCATCGTCACATAGCTCCTTGCTGCTCCCAACCTGTCGACAAAACAGAGACATTAAAATCATGGTAAACAGACATGGTGGTACGTGTTATCATGGTAGTAAGCAAACATGGTGGTACGTGTTATCATGGTAAAAAACAGACATGGTGGTACGTGTTATCATGGTAGTAAGCAAACATGGTGGTACGTGTTATCATGGTAGTAAGCAAACATGGTGGTACGTGTTATCATGGTAGTAAACAAACATGGTGGTACGTGTTATCATGGTAGTAAACAAACATGGTGGTACGTGTTATCATGGTAGTAAACAAACATGGTGGTACGTGTTATCATGGTAGTAAACAAACATGGTGGTACGTGTTATCATGGTAGTAAACAGGGCTTGATATACATGCTTATACATATACCACTAATATTAATAACGAGAATGACATACTGCATGGATGTGGGTGGTGGGCGGTCACGTAAACTGGCTATGGGCGGCACGTGAGTTAATGTGGGTGGTGGGCGTGTGAACTGGTTATGGGCGGCACGTGAGTTAATGTGGGTGGTGGGCGTGTGAACTGGTTATGGGCGGCACGTGAGTTACCTGTGGGTGGTGGGCGGTCACGTGGTTATGGGCGGCACTTGAGTGGTGGGCGTGTGAACTGGTTATGGGCGGCACGAGTTAATGTGGGTGGTGGGCGTGTAACTGGTTATGGGCGGCACGTGAGTTACCTGTGGGTGGTGGGCGGTCACGTGAACTGGTTATGGGCGGCACGTGAGTTACCTGTGGGTGGTGGGCGGTCACGTGAACTGGTTATGGGCGGCACGTGAGTTAATGTGGGTGGTGGGCGTGTGAACTGGTTATGGGCGGCACTTGAGTTACCTGTGGGTGGTGGGCGGCAAATAACCTGGTCGTGGGCACTAGGGACGATGTGGGAACTCTCACACCTAATACATTCACTCTTCCGCCCACCACACACGTCACCGCCCACCACACACGTCACCGCCCACCACACACGTCACCACCCACCCAGGCTGACGTCAAAGCTTATTAGCCTGACGTCTGATGTTTTATGATGTCTGAATAATAGTAGATGCAAGTTAATGTGGACAAATGTAAAGTACTTCGCCTAGGAGATGTAAACAGAGAAACCAGCTATCATATGAACAACGTTGTTATAGAGAAATCTGACTGTGAGAAAGATTTAGGAGTAATGATAAGTAGGGATCTTAAACCAAGTAAACAATGTGTATTTGCTCGAAACAAGGTTAACAAAGTACTTGGGTTCATACGAAGGAGTGTTAGTTACAAGACTAGCGAGGTCATCCTAAAACTATATCTTGCGCTTGTGAGACCTCACTTGGATTACCCAGTTCAGTACTGGTCACCGTTCTACAGAATGGATATAGAATCCCTAGAAAGAATTCAGAGGAGAATGACAAGACTAATCCCGGGCATTAGGAACCTTGAGTACAGAGACAGGTTAAAGCATCTTGATTCTTATGTTCTTATATGACGCCATACGATTAAAGTGACGTCACAGATACAGACGTCATAAACATTTACAAATAAACCATTAATGTTTACAGTCATAAATACTAAAACATGTAGTAAAGACACAAATGTTTAGAGTAGTGTTTTAGATGTTTATTCTAGTGTTGTGTGTGTGTGTGTGTGTGTGTGTGTGTGTGTGTGTTTCAAGTGATTGGTGGAGTACAACACAACTTAACGACCTAATACTACTGTTATTTCCTCTATGAGTTAACAAGTGTCATGTTGTTTAGTTATGCATCTCGAGTTATTCACACAATTATACATGTTACTTCACTTTCTTCTGCTGGTTAGGTCAAGAAAATTAATGGTATTGTGTATTTCATTTTATGTGGTACAGTCCAACACTCATGGTACAGTCCAACACTCATGGTACAGTCCAACACTCATGGTACAGTCCAACACTCATGGTACAGTCCAACACTCATGGAACAGTCCAACACTCATGGTACAGTCCAACACTCATGGTACAGTCCAACACTCATGGTACAGTCCAACACTCATGGTACAGTCCAACACTCATGGTACAGTCCAACACTCATGGTACAGTCCAACACCATGGTACAGTCCAACACTCATGGAACAGTCCACCACTCATGGTACAGTCCAACACTCATGGTACAGTCCAAATACCATGGTACAGTCCACCATGGTACAGTCCAACACTCATGGAACAGTCCAATTCATGGTAATAGTCCAACACTCATAACAGTCCAACACTCATGGTACAGTCCAACACCATGGTACAGTCCAACACTCATGGAACAGTCCAACATTCATGGCACAGTCCAACACTCATGGTGGCAGTCCAACACTCATGGTACAGTCCAACACTCATGGTAATAGTCCAACACTCATGGTACAGTCCAACACTCATGGTACAGTCCAACACTCATGGTACAGTCCAACACTCATGGTACAGTCCAACACTCATGGTACAGTCCAACACTCATGGTACAGTCCAACACTCACGGTACAGTCCAACACTCATGGTACAGTCCAACACTCACGGTAGATAACTTTATTCACGGGTCAACCGTGTGAAGCTTCAAGGTAAGTCAGACAGACAGACAGACAGACAAAGGCAAGAAGTATTATACCTTGGTTCCAGGAAGCAGGTGGCTGATTAGTGGCCTTACCTCACCTGCCGGGAGACAAAGAGAGGAAAGACGCCACTAATAACTAATTCAGAATATTTCTTTAAATTCTGTATTGTAGTTTTGTAATTCTTCCGTAATCTCTTATCTGTTTTTTCTGTATTTTATTGTTTTTTTCTTTTGTATTTTTCGTGTATTTTATATTTTATTGTGTATTTTTTGTATTTTCCGCTGTATTTATCGAGTACTTTTGTATTTCCTGCTGTATTTATTGTGCATTTCCTGCTGTATTTTCTTTTATTCTGTGTTACTCGTAATGTTGTACGTGTGTCAGTAGTTATGGTCATTACATTATATTACTCACTTCTAAAACCATCCAATTCTGATAAAATTCTCTTCAATTTTTTTTATCATATATTATTAGCAGAACTTGGGAACTTTTAGACTAATTTCAATAATTATTTCTATCAACAGTTGTGAGGTGGTGATGATAATGATGGCTTTCTGCGCCTTCGTCTGCGGAAATAACAGCCGCAGGTGTGAAGCAGAAAGTCCTCCTGTAACATCTGGCTGGCAAGAAGGACAGGCATCCCTCTTAAGGTAAATTATCCATTCTTATCCTTCCTTACCGACCTGTCCACAAGATCCTCAACAGCTGTGAACACTGCCGTCAGTTCCTATACATCTTAAAACATTTGTGGGGTCCTACGAAGGATTATAAGGATCCTTTTAGAGAGGTTTAAGGACTCGGTTAGTGCCTTCAAGGACTCCGAGATCTTAGTGGCTGAGGGAATCTTTTGATCAGTCACACAGGCGGTCAGTATCATTAAAGACTAAGACCGTATGAGTATATGTCAGTGAAATTTCTTAGGCAACTTAAATTGGCGAGGGATTTGTTCAGCATCAGTCACGGAAGAGGTTCATCTGGGTGAAGGTGACAGGTGAATTATTATTATTATTATCATATGGACGTGACCTTCAAGTTGTTGATATAGTGATAATTTAATTCAGCGGCGTCCTTGTTCAGTGTCGAGAGGGGAAGGTCAGTAATTATGTGTTGTGGTGGTTGGTTGTGCTGGTTGGTTGTGCTGGTTGGTTGGTTGTGCTGGTTGGTTGGTTGGTTGGCACAGTGTGTTTGAGCGCCACCACTGCCCAGAAGCGCTAACCATGAGAGGAAACTTGACTCACTTGTTCCACGACCTGAAATATAATGTTTGATCTCATGTTTCCCTCCCTGACTCCTTTCTCTCTGGCTGCTCCCTCCCTGACTCCCTTCTCCCTGGCTCCTCCCTCCCTCCCTGACTCCCTTCTCCCTGGTTCCTCCCTCTGACTCCCCCCTCCTCCCTATCTCCCCTTCTCCCTGGCTCCTCCCTCCCTGACTCCCTCCCTCCTGGCCTCCCTCTCTGACTCCCTCTCTCTGGCTGCTCCCTCCCTCATTCTCCTTCTCCCTGGCTCCTCCCTCCCCACCTCCTCCTGGCTCCTCCCCTGACTCCCTTCTCTCTGGCTGCCCTCCCATCTCCCTCTCCCTGGCTCCTCCCCCTCCCTGACTCCCTCCTCCCTGACTCCCTCCCTCCCTGACTCCCTCCTCCCTGACTCCCTCCCTCCCCTGACTTGTCCCCTGACTCCCTTCTCCCTGACTCCCTTCTCCCTGGCTCCTCCCTCCCTGACTCCCTCCTCCCTGGCTCCTCCCTCTGACTCCCTTCTCCCTGGCTCCTCCCTCTGACTCCCTTCCCTGGCTCCTCTCCCTGACTCCCTCCCTCCCTGGCTCCTCCCTCTGACTCCTCTCCCTGGCTCCTCCTCTGACTCCTCTCCCTGGCTCCTCCCTCCCTGACTCCTTCCTGGCTCCCTTCTCCTGGCTCCTCCCTCCCTGGCTCCTTCCTCTGACTCTCTCCCTGCCTCCCTCCTGACTCCCTCCCCCTGGCTCCTCCCTCCCTGACTCCTCCTCCTGGCTCCTCCCTCCTATCCCCCTGACTCCCTCCTCCCTGACCTCCCTCCTCCCCACTCCTCCTCCTCCCCATTCCCTTCTCCCTGGCTCCTCCCTCCCTGACTCCTCCCCGACTCCTCCCTCCTGACTCCCTCCTCCCTGGCTCCTCCCTCCCCTGACTCCCTCATCCCTGGCTCCTCCCTCTCCCACCCTCCTCTCTCAGCTCCCTCCTCTGGTTCCCCTCCCTGGCTCCTCCCTCTCTGACCCCCTCCTCCCCTGGCTCCTCCCCTTCTCTCAATTCCCTCCTCCCTATCTCCCTTCTCCCTGGCTCCTCCCTCCCTGACTCCCTCCTCCCTGGCTCCTCTTTCAATAGACAGGTTTGCATGTTTTAATTTCCTTCTTCTTTAAGACTTGTAAAGGTTATGATTTTTGTTTGTTTATTTGTCTTGTCGTGTATAATGTATTGTGTGGCCATTATATTTTCCTGTGTGGCCATTGTGTTGTCCTGTGTGGCCACTGTGGTGCTCTGTGTGGCCATTATGTTGTCCTGTGTGGCCATTGTGTTTGATAGTCCTTCCACAAATTACCAAAACAAGTAATTCAGCTTCACGTATCTTATCCTGAACATATTGTCTACCTGTCTGTTTGTCTTGTTTAAAGTGAAACCTCCATTTAACGGACTATTTGGAGAGGAAAGTCCATTATATCGAGGGTCTGTTAATTGTGAAACCCCCATTTAACGACACATATCGAGAAGAAGGTCCGTTATGGTAGATGCAAGTTAATGTGGACAAATGTAAAGTACTTCGTCTAGGAGATGTAAACAGAGAAACCAGCTATCATATGAACAACGTTGTTATAGAGAAATCTGACTGTGAGAAAGATTTAGGAATAATGATAAGTAGTGATCTTAAACCAAGTAAACAATGTGTATTTGCTCGAAACAAGGTTAACAAAGTACTTGGGTTCATACGAAGGAGTGTTAGTTACAAGACTAGCGAGGTCATCCTAAGACTATATCTTGCGCTTGTGAGACCTCACTTGGATTACCCAGTTCAGTTTTGGTCACCGTTCTACAGAATGGATATAGAATCCCTAGAAAGCCTACAGATGAGAATGACAACACTAATCCCGGGCATTAGGAACCTTGAGTATAGAGACAGGTTAAAGCATCTTAATTTGCACTCCCTCGAGAGACGTAGAGTGAGGGGCGACATGATCGAGGTGTATAAATGGAAGTCAGGGCTAAACAAAGGTGATATAACAAAGGTACTCAAACTATCCAACCAGGAGCGAACTCGTAACAATGATTTTAAATTAGACATATTAAGATTTAGCCACGAGATAGGTAAACATTGGTTTGGAAACAGAGTAGTGGATGAATGGAACAAGTTACCAAACATCATCATTAACTCGAACACTCTGGGAAGCTTCAAATATAGGTTGGACGGATATATGAGCGATAGGGGTTGGGTGTAAACGGGACTTCCCAGTATGAGCCAATAGGCCCGCTGTAGTTTCCTCCATTCTTATGTTCTTATATTGAGGTTTATATTTAACCAATCAGGAGGTCAGCCACACGAACACAAATATCTACATAGTTTACAAGTTGGTGGAGTGTCCGGCTCTCAGGTGGTTATGGACACCACCATAATGGGAGGTAGTGGTGAGTTATGGGGGTAATGGTGGGAACAGGAGAAGTCGTACAGGCTTGACGGTCCAATATTGTTTGTTATTGGTTGTGTTCGAGGGTGACTTTGTAAAATACATACATACATACATACATACATACACACATACATACACACATACATACAAAACTGTTATTGTTATAATGTTATTACCGATCATCAACAACTAAGGTCTTTAAGCGTAAAATAAAAATTAAAAATTATGTGAAGTAAAACTCAATACAAGTGTGAATAATTTTATAAGTCCACTCAAGTGACAAACGTGAGAGTGTAAGTCAATCGGGTGGTTGTGCTTGTTTTAACCCAGTCGAAATACCTGTTAAGATATTCGAACCAAGAACATGTGGGTCCAACCAAGTACAATAAACCACTCGGCCACCGTTGAAATAGAAACAAAAGTGGGTGAACGAAGAAAGTGTTAACTGAAGAAGGAAAGTGTAAATAAGAGATGAAGGTTGACAAGGTGTGGTTGATGACCCTCGGAGTCTCGCCTGGAGGGAGGGAGAAAACTTGACCACATGTTAGGATAAATATCACTCACCATTAACATCCCGAGGCCGCAACACATGGTGGTTATTCTTCCCTCGATACTGTAACAGATGTACGGTACACACCCACCTGTCTCATCCTACAAGAACTGCGTCGCCGGATAGTTTACCCAGTCAATCAATCAATCAGTTATCCCTCGACCCTGGACCCCACACTGGTGACCCAACAAGAACTTTACAATGTTGTCCTCAGATACTTCCTCCTAGGGCGCTCAACGGACCCGGGGATCTAACATAACTTTTCGGGCAGTACACAGGAAGAAAATCCCTTCCACACACTATCGCGCTGCACGAAATTTTATTGGTTCAAATCATTTTTTTTTTATTGCGTTTGGTTAGGTTAGGTTTCGTTTGGTTTGTTAGGGGATTAAATTCATCATAAAAGCAGCTGAGTCATCGGACCTTCATCATTGCAGCTCAATGACCTTGTGGTGCATCTTACTGGCGCCAGGACAGGTGGGGGGGGCCTGGTTTGTGACGGTTGAGGTGCGGACAGCCACCAGTTTCCTGTCCTCAGGCGTCTTGACAATCAGGAATTTCAATGGTTCCACAGTCACCACCACCACCACACCGCCGCTACCACCACAGCCACCACCACCACCACCTGCCTATCCTCCCCACAGCTCTACTGTCATTCCCCAAGCCTCGACTCACACAGGACCTGCTACGAACTATCCCCTTGAACCTATTCCTTGATGTACAGTTCCTCTCTGTCCCAACTTTCCTGTGCTGACACTTATACCGTTTCCCAGCACGACAAGATAATTCCATCACCCATGTACCCTCGTGGCCAACTGTGTTCTTAATTGTCGGGAAAAACCACCAACTGATTTACTAACATCCAGACGACAAGGTGAGAAAGACAGACTGAGGGATGTGATAGACGTTTCACTCTCAAATTTTCGGTCTCATGTCGCAAGTTACCTTCTGTTGACCTTAAGTGAGTTTCTGTTCACTGAATGACTCACCCGCTCACTGACTGAACCTTTCAGATCTCCTTAACATTGATCACCTTAGACTGAATTGAACTAAATTAAACTTAACAAAAAATCCAGATGTGCCGTTAGCTCTATACGTGACTCACTTAAAGAGAAAATTACACAATGACGATGAAAATAAAATATCGATACTATTCTGGCACAACACACTACTTATTACAACTCGTATTTATGTTAGGTTAGGTTTATGTTACGTTAGGTTACGTTTGGTTAGGTTAGGTTACGTTAGGTTACGTTAGGTTCACTTGATAATGTATAAACAACTTTCCATTCTTAGGTCACGTTGGTAGAGACATTTACGAGTAAGATGACTACTCGTACACCTTATATTATGTACTGTAACCTCACGTTGTTGTCCTGTAACCTCACGTTGTTGTACTGTAACCTCACGTTGTTGTACTGTAACCTCACGTTGTTGTCCTGTAACCTCACGTTGTTGTCCTGTAACCTCACGTTGTTGTCCTGTAACCTCACGTTGTTGTCCTGTAACCTCACGTTGTTGTCCTGTAACCTCACGTTGTTGTCCAGTAACCTCACGTTGTTGTCCTGTAACCTCACGTTGTTGTCCTGTAACCTCACGTCGTTGTACAGGTATCATACTTCACGTTATCAGTCTCGTGTGAAGTGAATTTTGTGGGAAAAATCCGTTAAGTGAATACTGGGTAGTTTCTCACTCTTTATTCCCTCCTCCTTCTACTGCTTCTCCTCCTATTCCTACCCCCCTCTTCTTCTTCCTCTTCTTCCTCCTCCTCTTCCTCTTCCTTCTTCCTCCTCATCTTCTTCCCTGGTTTATTTAGTTAGAGTAGTATTTGTACCGCCCCCTTGTTCCCCGTTTTTCCTGCCGTTCCTCTCTCTCTCTCTCTCTCTCTCTCTCTGCAACAGGTGTACGAGGCAGGTGAGAGGAAGTACTGGTGGAGGGCTCGACCCGGCACCACACCCTCGTCAACCCCCAGCGGAAGTATTACCATAAATTACTGAGTGACCCGGCGGCGTGTGTGAGCCAACAGTTGCTGCCTATGTTATGTGGGTCAGTGTGGGACCTGGGCCATGGCCTCCTGCAGCAGGTCCTGACGCTGATAGTGGTCATGCTATGCCACCTGCCGTCCTCCCTCGCCCTCAGGTGTTGTCTCTTTATCTTGTGTCGTGCTTGATGATAACACAAAGATGAAGATTAAAGCACAAGGAAGCTTTCTCTCTGGGTGTCTATAGGCCTATGTTCGTAATGGTACAGTACATATATTTATTAAATTCATACATACACACCGACATATACATAAATACATACATACATACTTTACATGACTCTAAGGGGAATATATAATTTGTTCAACTTTCCATCGTTTGTGAACAACAGTGTAAGAACAGACGTGATGAATGAGTGTGTGTCGGTAAATAACAGAACCTCATCATCACTTCACCCTACAGTAGTTTACATTAGCATATTCCTTTATATACTGTAACGACTCTCCAGCCCCCACACCGCCCAGCACCTTCTCTCCCCTCAGCCCCCTCCTCAGCCCCCCTCCTTAGCCCTCCAGCCCCCCCCTAGCCCCCCAAGAGAGACTTACAACTCTTGAGGAGAAAGTGAAGACAAATACAAGGTGTTTTATTACGAGAGAATTCCATTTGTGTTGAGTGTTCCAAGTCATCCATTTATTACACTCTGGAGGTGAACAAACACGTGTACACGATGGTCTAAGATTGAGAACAAACGAGTGATCTGGAGGTTGTTCTCTGGAGGTCAATATTGTGCTTATGTGTTAGGTCTGTATTTCACCCATACACACGTCACACACCCCTACACACGTCACAAAGCCATACACACGTCACACACACCCCACGTCACACACCCCCACGTCACACACCCCTACACTTACACACCCTACACACTTCACTTCATTCACACACCCCACGTCACACACCCCCACGTCACACACCCCCACGTCACACACCCCCACGTCACAACCCCCCACGTCACACACCCCCCGTCACACACCCTCCACGTCACACACCCTCCACACCCTCACACACCCTCCACGTCACACACCCCACGTCACACACCCTCCACGTCACACACCCTCCACGTCCACGTCACACACCCTCCACGTCACACACCTCACCACACCCTCCACGTCACACACCCTCCACGTCCACACCCCCCGTCCCACGTCACACCCCACGTCCACACACCCCCACCCACCCCCACGTCACACACCCCCACGTCACACACCACGTCACACACACACACCGTCACACCACCCCCACGTCACACACCCCCACGTCACACACCCCCCACGTCACACACCCTCCACGTCACACACCTCCGTCACACACCCGTCCACGTCCACACACCCTCCACGTCACACCCTCCACGTCACACACCCCTCCACGTCACACACCCTTCACACACCCTCCACGTCACACACCCTCCACGTCACACACACCCCGTCCACGTCACCCCCCACGTTCCACGTCACACACCCTCCACGTCCACGTCCACGTCGTGCACTCCCGTCACACACCACGCCTCCACGTCACACACATCCCACAAAACGTCCAGGAAACCATTACCTTGGTGTGTTATGGATGCACGCCACATTGACACCTGTAATTGGAGAACCTTGACGGGTGCAGTAACACACACACACACCCACCACACACACACACCCACACACACCCACACCACCACACACACACACACACACACACACACCCCACACACACACACGTACCAATACAGATACAGTATACACAGATACAGTATACACAACGCACACAGCCTAATATTTTTACCATTAAAGTGTGTTATTGGGGAGAAACTTTTAACAGGAAACAGTCATAGCGAAGCAACTCAGTGTCGTCCTTCAATACAAAGTGATAATGTGATACTCTTGCACCTGACAGTCTGGCCAATAACGCGATTAAATTTCAGTCACATTCTCACAGTCGTTACGTGTGAACCGCAGGCCAGACAACGTGTCAAAGTGGACCATGACGTTTTTTTGGGGGGTCGGTCAAGAAAGGAGTAAACCTCACGCTTGTGGTGTTCTGGTTTTGTGAGAAAGTCCCAGCTTTCCTAACCTAGCCTAACTTGCTCAAACCTAATCTAACCAACTCAAAGCTCCCTTCCCACTCCCGTCCCTTAACTAGATATTAAAACTAAAAAAAAAATGAAACCTGACATTTATTCCACTTCATAAAAATACAAATTTGTGTACGAAATTTTGTTCTGTGGTATAGGTATTTTTGTCTCTCCATGGCCACTTAAAAGCTCTCTGGATTGACCACTAACAACATCTAGGAATAACTACCCATGTGGTATTTAACTCAAAGGTCATGTGATGTTATACAGTACCAGAGTAAACAGACCTTAACAATACCAGGACACATACTGTAATTACAAGTCAGTGTGTACAGGAGTATTATAACATAGTGTGTATAATACTGTCAGTAAGTTCTAAAGTACTATAGACTAATAACACAGGTTCATTTTTTTACTAGGACTTATCGTAGACCCCCTTGAAGATATAAAAACAATGGGAGATAATTACTAACTGAGGTAACAACGTAAAAACTCCAATCATTAGTCTATTGTTTGCTTCAAGACTTATCCTTGGTCCTTGAGGGGGAGGTGGCCTTGATGGGGAGATAGGTAGGGGTAAACCTTAGCCTTTGAATTGGGGGGAGGGGTGGGGGGGGCAGAATGGGTGGGTTAAACCTTAGCCTTTGAATTGGGGGAGGGGAATGGGGGGGAGGCAGAATGGGTGGGTTAAACCTTAGTCCCAGCGATCTCTTTTGATTCTTGTTCCGTAAATGGGCGCTACGAAAGGCGTCTGGCGTAAGTTGGTCTGGTGTAACTCATTAGTATAGCGTTGTAAGTAAGAGTCAACGTCAGGTGAAGTTGAATGCTCGTGCTGGCAGTGTTGTTGTTCTGGTGGGATTTAAGCTTCAATATCTCGTCCTAACTACATATTTTTTTAAGCTTCTCCATTTCCTCTACTAAGCTTTACTTTCTTTGAGTTTGATCAATTCTTATAAGTTTAATTTCGTTGTTAGCTTAATCCTTCTCTGGCTCGCCTTACACGCTTCACCTCGCCCACCTCGCCAATTAAACTCACCCACCTCGCCAATTAAACTCACCCACCTCGCCAATTAAACTCGCCCACCTCGCCAATTAAACTCACCCACCTCGCCAATTAAACTCGCCCACCTCGCCTAGCTGATCCATTCCACAGAGACATCAACCCACAAGAGAGGTGACCGTCGCGGTGTTGATATGACAAACCTGGTGTCTCCTTGAGCATACTGCAAACTCTTGTTACCTGCGTGGTGTTGGTGACTCTCTCTCTCTCTCTCTCTCTCTCTCTCTCTCTCATCGATCTTTATGTTTTCAGAACCTTTTTGATCACAATGTGTTCTTATTTAGACATGACGTATAATCCCTAAAAGTAAATAACTATCTGCTTGACTCTTGTTATGCTTGGTCAATCCGGCTACCTGACGTCTCTACCCCTCTCTCTTAATCACCTCCCTCCCTCCCTCCCTCACCCACCGCCACCCACTACCACCCACCGCCGCCTCCCATCCCAAGCACCCCTCCCCCCCCGGAAAAAAACAATGACCGGAATATAATGTCCATGATGGTTCTAACGCCAACAGCTTTCCAGTACGACAATTGTACCTCAAATTGTCTCGTTTTTTTCCCCGCCACGGAGCCACGACGGTGTACCTAACTTACTAAGAAGGTTAATTTGTTTCTCTAACAGCCGAGGAGGACGACTACGAGTCTTGTGTGAGATTATCGCTACGTTAATTATCTCAGCCCTAATACAACTTTCTGTAGACTAACTTATAGGGGGGGGAGGGGGGTACATTCATCCATAAAAGTCCCGTTGCCTCTCTTGAACCACGAACCCCCAAGATCCAGACTTAAGAATCCGAAGCAGTAGACACTAATCCATAACTGCTTCGGTTTCATGGGTGTGAATCTCGGGGTTTGTGGTTCAGTAGAAGAGGTGAGAGCAGAACTTTAGTGTGTGATTGTATATATCTATTGCTCGTAAATAAGACACTTACTTTCGGATGCACTTGACTCTGATATCTGCCCACTCACAAACTCTCCAGCACCTAGATATTGATTAAATTACGCTCCTCTGATAGGCCTTCTGCTGGTTACTATGTTAAGACCGTCTATCATAGTCCTCTGGCCATGTTAAGTTCTGTGTTGACCTAGACGGAGCTTAACTAGATGAGTGTCCTTATGATAGTCACCTGTAATTACACCTGTCCCTCTCCGATGCACACACACACACACACACACACACACAGTCTCTCTCTTTCTCTCTCCATTCTCACATGCATAACACACCGTAACACACCATAACACGCCCTAACATGTTATAACACGGTACACCAGCAAGTTATCACCACCTCATGAGTGGGGGTTAGAGTTATAGCCTGGAACGAGATATTATAAGAGAGAGTCACATCTCCCTGGCCAGACGTGACGCCAAGAGACTCATCTCACCTGTTAAGTGGATCAGGTAATTGAATACTCGAGTTAAAGAGCTGTATAGGTAAAAAAAGGAACACCTGAAGACTCAACAACCTAGATTATCTCACGTGATGAAGATACGATAACCTAACCTAACCTAACCTAACCTAACCTAACCTAACCTAACCTAACCTAACCTAACCATCAAAAAAAGAGCGCCATAGTTCGCTTATACTGTAAGTCTCAAGATTCAATAGAGAAAACTTTAGCCTGTTGGTAATGCTGGGGGGTAATATCAGGCTTTTGGTCTGTTTCAGTACTCGCAGGTGTCAACGTTAGTTATAAGAGTTTGGCATGAGAAGACAGTAAAGGAAACGAGGCGTGAGATTAACTTAAAGAAACTGGAGTGTGAGATTAGCTTAAGAAATCGAAGCGTGAGATCAGCTAAAAGAAAACGAGGCGTGAGATCAGCTAAAAGAAAACGAAGCGTGAGATCAGCTAAAAGAAAAAGACGCGTGAGTACCAGTGAGTTGAGGAAAAATTAGAGCACGTCTTATATCAGTGGCGGAGGGTCGCACCTGTGACGCAGTGGTGGACGAGACCTGTACTAACCCCTTCCTTCCCTCCCCCTCTCACCACTTCCTCTCAACCCCTCTTTCCCTCCTCCCCACCCCCTTTCCCCCCTCCCCACCCCCTTCCCCCCACCCCCTTTCCCCCCTCCCCCACTCCCTCTCCCTCCTCTTCCACTCCTTCCCCACCCCCCCCTCCCTCCCACTCCCCCCCCCTCCCACCCCTCACCCCCCCTTCCCCACTCTTTTCTCCCTTCCCCACTCTTTCTCCCTCCCCACTCCTCCCACCCCTTCCTCCACCCCTTCCTTAGACACTATGATGGTCATTATTTTATTTATTTACTTTTGACAAAGTCCTTTCACCTCTAAGGGGCCAGTGTGTGTGTGTGTGTGTGTGTGTGTGTGTGTGTGTGTGTGTGTGTGTGTGTGTGTGTGTGTGTGTGTGTGTGTGTGTGTGTGTGTGTGTGTGTGTGTGTGTGTGTGTGTGTGTGTGTGTGTGTGTGTGTGTGTGTGTGTGTGTGTGTGTGTGTGTGTGTGTGTGTGTGTGTGTGTGTGTGTGTGTGTGTGTGTGTGTGTGTGTGTGTGTGTGTGTGTGAAATTAATAATGTGATTCCTATTTACCTTTCCTTATTAAGCTTACTTGATTTAATTATTAGATAGATTGCCTCATTAAGCTTACCTGATAATAGCATAAGTCTTATTTGATTCCCCTAATAAGGTTACCTGATACTGCTAATAGGTTTACCTGAGTTCACTAATAAGCTCACCTGATTTCAATGATAAACTCTCTTCTACTCCCCACCCCTCTTCACCTACCCTTCCCTCACCTCTCCTCCCCCCCTACTCCTTCCCCCCTCTCACCTTCTCTCCCCCCCCCCTACACCCACAATGGTGAATGAGTGAAATAATGAGATAAGATCCCCCTTACTCATGCCCGCCTCGGTAATCAGACGACAGGGATATGAGTAATGAGTCCAGCCAGTATGAATGATGATGGTGTTAGGGATGAGGGACACTATTATTCACCCTCTTCTCGGACTCAAATGTACACACCTTCAGCGGCACCAAGGGGGGGGGGGAGATGTGGTCGAGGAGGAGATCTTCTTCTTCTTCTTCTTAAATGTCCCCCAAACGCCCTAAATGTGTCCCAAACTCCCTAAATGTGTCCCAAACGCCCTAAATGTGTCCCAAACTCCCTAAATGTGTCCCAAACACCCTAAATATGTCCCAAATTCCCTAAATGTGTCCCCAAACTCTCTCGTGTTGGCTGGCTGTGTTGACTAAGCAAATTTACCGTCGAGTAAAGGAAAGGAGAAAGTAAGCGATGGAGTGTGGAGTAATGTCTTGGGAAGATTCTGACACAGCCAGAGTGTCTTGTGGTGTGAGCTGTGTGTGTGTTGTTACTTGTGGACACCTGTTGTTATTGTTACTCTCTCTCTCTCTCTCTCTCTCTTACCTCAACAAGTAGCAGGACCTTCTCACTGCCAGTAAACTTGGAAGAAATCTGAAAGTAAAGAAATAAAACATATTAGTAAAAACACCAACATCATCTATACATCCTCACGCCTTGATGAGCCACTAACACCTCTGCGTCACTTCTACTCGTTCAGGAACAATCTCTTAGGGCACTACTTATACGCAGGAGGCGCCGCAGGGATGCAACAGAGGTATAGGTCCTCCTCCGCCATCATCAAACACTGGTCACGATTCACTGTCTGTCATTCAGGAAGTCATTAATTTAGTTGTTGGGATTTATATTGATTTGTGTGTACCTGACGTATTTATTGGGGGTTTGTTGTTTTTATGACGGGTTCACTTTGTCTGTCCGTCTCTGTCTTCGTCTTCCGTCTAAAAGTTTCAGTATACAGTGAGTATTAAGTGGTGCTCTCGCTGTTCTCCCTGCAGCCTCGCCTCTTACATCACAGCTTCAAACAATGACCTAAGTCCCGCCCAGCATTCCATCTTGTGTTCGCCTTTGCACCGCTGTAAACACCACCTTCCTCATTCCGGTCGTTCCTTGGGCGGTCCTCCGTCCTGGCCGGCCTGCGAGGAATGTTCTAAAACGAGAAGTAACTGCAGGGTGGGTGGAGGTGTGTGAGGGAGAGTGGGTGGGTGGGTGGAGGTGGGTGAGGGAGAGTGGGTGGGTGGGCAGTAGCCTCGGGGTCTGTCATGACGGACGGTGCTCGCGAGACCTGCAGATGCGCCTCTGTCCCCCACCTCCCGGGGCACCTCTCGTGTGTGTGTGACAGTATTTTTTTTTATTTGCTGTTACTTTTTTATCTTCCCTTTTGTTTTTACTCTTCTTCTGTTTCTCTCAATTTATCTTCTTTTACTCATACTCTCTCTCTCTCTCTCTCTCTCTCTCTCTCTGCTTCTTAGTTCTTACGTTTTTATCCTGCCATTTTTTCCTTTCATCTTATATTTTAAATCTTTCACTGATGTCCTGTTCACCTCCTAACTTTCTCTCCTTCACTTTCTTCCTCCTTTCCCCTCTCCTCTTCCACTTCCCTCACTCTCTTCGTCCCTCCTCCTCCACTTCCCCCAAGGAGAGAAAAGAAAAAGGAGGCACAGACAGACAGACAGACAGACAGACAGAGTAAGTGTCAGGGGAAAAAAAAAGAATAACAAAAAGTAAAAACAACTTAACAACGGAACAAGAGAGCCAATAACCTCCTTCCCTGGCAGCCAACTAATTAACAAGACAAATACCAACAAGGTTTTAAAGGGACCATAAAAATCTCTCCTAGACTTCTCACCCTTCATTCTCCCCTCCCTCCTCCCCCCCTAACCACACGGAGCCTCACCCCCTTTCACCAGTCTCCACCCCTCCTCCCCACAAACAGAATGGTTTAATTATCTCCCACTGTTGGTTAAGGACAAAAGCTGGTGTCTGGCACAGTGGCAGCTACGGGTCATCACAGTACACAGGTAAAACTCAGCCTCTACACCGCTCATGTTCCCGATAGTTAATTAACCTTTGGTCGCTGTGGCTCAGGTGAGACTTGAAATTTTTAACACAGGTGCTGATGACTGGGTGGCCAAGGTGCTGGTGATAGATATGTGTATGTGTGTCTGTATGTCTGTGTCTGTAGGTCTGTGTCTGTTTGTTATATTTATGTCTGTGTCTGTATTTGTTTTTGTCCGTGATTGTGTTTATTTCTGTGTCTATTTTCTCTCATATGTCTGTGTATGCCTGTGTATGTCTGTACCTGTGTATGCCTGTGTCTGTCTAAGTCTGTATATGCCTGTTTATGTCTGTCTGTGTATGTCTGTGTATGTCTGTACCTGTGTCTGTCTAAGTCTGTGTATGTCAGTGTGTCTCTTTACTGACCTCTCGTTATTTTTAGTCTGTCCAGTTTGGTTTTCTTCTATGTATACTTATCCAGCTATAAACTCCACTACTACTACTACTACTACTACTACTACTACTACTACTACTACTACTACTACTACTACTACTACTACTACCAACGACGACGCCGGTGGAGGAATGATTTAGTACCGCTGTCATAAAAGGCTCACTAACCATCAACCACTGTAACTACCAACGTTGAAAAAGATGAAGAAATTCTACCAATGAAACTTAAAGGGTGAAACAGTTATTGACCAATTGAGGATAAAAAACAACGATAAAAAGAAATATTAACTAAACTCCATCAATAAAATACACAATAACAACTTAGACGTTAAAGAAAATATATAAAATTAACAAAAACACTGAAATAAAGATCATTGTTGCAGACGATATGAGGGGAGGGGGAGGGCAAGAGGGGAGGGTTAGAGGGGAGGCAGGAGGGGAGGGCGGAGAGGGGAGGGCGAGAGAGGAGGGCCAGAAGGAGGGCCAGAAGGGAAGGCAAGAGGGGAGGGCAAGAGGTGAGGGCAAGAGGTGAGAGCAAGAGACAATGTTATCATGTTCACCCAGTAGGCTCTTCATTCCAGGCTATAGGTGGGTGGAAGGAAGGTCAGACCAACTGTTCTTTATAGCGACCACCTGTCTTTAATGTTTACTAATACTCTCTCTCTCTCTCTCTCTCTCTCTCTCTCTCTCTCTCTCTCTCTCTCAGCAGCACATAACTCAGGGGTCGATGGCATGTGTTAAGATGTCCCAGTTATGGTATAATGGCCGCCGGTACTATTAGCTGAGGTTACGAGGCAGATTCTCCTCCCGTAGACAAGATGACTCGATAACCCGCTGTCGAGACCCTGCCAGTCATGACCCTTCCTAGAAACTGCTGCTGTCAGGGAGGGTTCAGTGTTAATGTATCTGTACTGTATATTGTCGCCAGCCGTAGCACTGAGGTCATCATGCACTCAACCATTACACATCACTGTCATCATGCATTCAACCATCACACTTCACTGTTCTCATGCACTCAACCATCACATATCACTGTCCCCATGCACTCAACCATCACACTTCACTGTTCTCATGCACTCAACCGTCACACATCACTTCTCATGCACTCAAACATCACACATCACTGTACATTCTTGTCATGAGGCAGCCAGTGTGTTTGGTTACCTTAGAGAAGAAAGATCACTTATAGTTCCTTGTTACGGCTGTTCAGGTCATAATGTACTCCATTTAGAAAGCGACGTGTCTGCGTTAGACTCAAGAATGTCCGCTCTAACAACACGGATTTCCTTGTGACACAGTAGGTGGGTAGATGGTGGTACAGTACAGTGGGTGGTGATACAGTACAGTGTGTGGTACAGTACAATGGGTGGTGGTACAGTACAGTGGGTGGTGGTACAGTACAGTGGGTGGTGGTACAGTACAGTGGGTGGTGATACAGTACAGTGGGTGGTGATACAGTACAGTGGGTGGTGGTACAGTACAGTAGGTGGGTATGAGTAACACCCGAGCTATGTTGGTGTAATACTCAGTGGGACAGGACCCTCAACCCCATGCCCCGCCAGAGTAGCTTTCACAGCCACCCAGCCCCAGCTCCTCCACCGCCCGGTCAAGCCAAGAATGGGGACAGGGTGCGCCGACTCGATAAAAAAACCGAGTGTAAAATACGACTATATATACAAAGTACATCATGAAGGTAACACACCTGACCTGTGCTGATTATTACCAGGTATTGTGGCGGCTTTATTATTATTACACACACACACACACACACACACATACATACACATACATACAAGGTGGCGGGGACCATTCAAGCACACTCCCTGCCCTCAAACGCGTGTATTTTACCATCTCCCCCGGATGCCCTGAGCTCTGCGGCCTTGGCACGGAGAATCCTTCAGGACATTAACTTGGTGATGATAAGAGACATCCAGCAGCCTTGACGACGCCCGCTGTTGGTTTTGTTGACTGATAATGAGGCGTTTAAGGCGGGGTTTGTTTTGTGTGTGTGTGTGTGTGTGTGTGTGTGTGTGTGTGTGTGTGTGTGTGTGTGTGTGTGTGTGTGTGTGTGTGTGTGTGTGTGTGTGTGTGTGTGTGTGTGTGTGTGTGTGTGTGTGTGTGTGTGTGTGTGTGTGTGTGTGTGTGTGTGTGTGTGTGTGTGTGTGTGTGTGTGTGTGTGTGTGTGTGTGTGTGTGTGTGTGTGTGATATTGTCAATACTCATTAACTCATTATATTTGAAGGTTACAGGATGAGTGATAGTGACCATTATGATATGATGATGATGGGAAAAAGGTTTGATGACAGATTGTGAATGACATTGAGCCCGTTATTGGTATATGATGGTGACTGGGGGGGAGGTTGATGGTGTAGTGAGAGAGTAATACAGAGATGAGAAGTGTATACGAGCCAGGAGAGAGATGCATCATAGGGTCAAGGTGAGTATTGATGGATGCACACACACACACACACACACACACACACACACACACACACACACACACAGTAAGTGATAACTACAAGGAGAGAGTAAGTACATTATTAGTATGACAATTAACACGAGAGAGAGTCCACCTTTGTGACATATGAATAATAACAATAATAATAATAATAATAATAATAATAATAATAATAATAATAATTAATCTCAGTATTTCAAGGTTACGGGTTTGAACGTAATAATCTCGTTGGACAAGTTACTAACACTCATACAGACGTTCATCTGTATATCACTTGTGTTAAAAGTATGCTAAGGGAGGGATGGAGAGGGGAGATGGAGGGAAGGAAGGAGAAGTAAAGAAGGGTGGATTAAAGGAGGAAGAAAGAAAGTCTTGGCGACCCGTAAGAGGCACTGCACTCGACCACCTTCCCTTCACCAAATGTAAAGTCAGGTACACATTCACAGCTGGTTGGCTTGGAGACGCCTCTGGGTGCGAACTAGCCAACCTTTAGGACAGATGGTGAACGCTGTATCCACTTACGTCTTGAATTACGACCAATCGAAGTAGTATGTGAGACCCTAGATGTGTTTATTGTTGAACATCATCAGTAAAATATCAAAAGGTTTTATCTTTATAGGTCATAAGACAGTGTTACCTGGTGGTGAAGGCTGATGGGTAAGAGACGGTCATCAAAACTGAGATGATTTAGTATTCATGTCTACGAGGCGGGGAGTCAGACCTACCTCCTTGATCCCAATATGGAGCTCAAAATTAAGTCAGTAATCACAAAAGGCTTCACTTGAGTCCATGTAGGTAATCCAAAAAACGACAATCGAACCCACGTCCCCACGATCACCGAGTAGAATGCTAATACCTGTGTTGACGTCAGTTGGGAAGTACCAGAGGGCCATGATGGAGGGGGGGTGATGGAGGGAGGGAGGGAGCAGTGTTGACGTCAGTAGGAAAGTGCCAGAGGGCCAAGGGGCAGAGGAAGGGAGAGAGGGAGAGGAGGGAGAAAGAGAGAGAAGTAGGGAGGAGATAGGGAGAAGGAGAGAGAGGTAAAGTGGAGAGAAAGAGAGGGAGGAGAGAGAGAGGGGTGAGGGAGGGTGGGAGGGAGGGAGAGTCACCACCAAAGAGAAAGCTGCATACCGCACCCCTTACTCACTACCTGTTAATTATCAGACTCCTTCACCGATCCTCAGGTATTACCGAGGTGGGGCTGTGTCAGTGGATTATCATCTTTACAGGAGCTTTTATCCAAGGTATGGTGAAGGTACCGGGGTAATCCAAGTAACTGGTATGAGATTAGGTAGTTGGGTAGTTTTAATTAATACCTGGATACGCAGTCGGTGTTTTTCTTTATTTATTATTTTTCTTCCACAGAGTAAGTTCTAAGTTGTGGTTAGTGGAATAGACTTGTTCATATCATTACTGGAAATGAGGTCAAGTCTTCACTACATCAGATCAAGATGAGAAATTAAATCCATGAAATTAAGAAACATTCGGTCAAAACCTAAATAGGAAAATGGCATAATAATTTTTTTAAACCTATTACCACACTGAAGATGGGGAAGTAGTAAGGGAGGAAAGGGGAAGAGAGAGAGAGAAGGAAGGAAGGAAGGAGGAAGGGAGAAAGGGGGTAATGAGAGTGTATTTAACGAACTGCCAACACCTACAGTACGTCTAGAAACATTCGTAATCCAGACTTTTGTTATAACTACGCCGTCTCTTGTCTGTAGTAATCATGTCTTACTACTACTACTAACTACCAGAACTTTAGCACTACCAACATCACCATCACTACTACCCCCCCCACCTCTATGTAAACCACTAGCATCACCACTATTAAAGCTACTAGCACTACCATTAAAGCAACCACCAAAACTACTAGCCTCCACCACTAGCACGACCATCATCAACCACTATGATCCAACCTGAGACGAAGAACAAATGACAAGTAAAATTCCCCATCTAGTAACCCCCCACCCCCCCAATGAAGAATTACTATCGTATTTAAACCCAGATATCGAACAAATATGGCGTCATTATGGCACTGAGACTCTACCTAGGATTTTTTTTTTCTCTTTAACTCTTGAGGGAAAATATTAACCAATGGTCCTTTGAGAATTTTGACTTGTGTTTCTTAAGGTGGAGGACCCGGGCAAGCTGAGGGAGTCGGGCGATAAATATGGGGTTGACGAGTGATATATGTCAAGAGTCGGGCACACGCTGAAGGAGGTAGTGGAGAGGGGGAAGGGAGGGGGAGAAGGAGGAGAGAGGGGAGGGGAGGAAGGGAGGGGAGGAAGAAAGTACGGGGGAAGAGAGGGAAGTGGGAAGGAAGAGAGTGAAAGGATGAGAAGGAAGGAGGAAGGGTGGGAGGGACGAAGGGAAAAGAGAGGAAGGGGGAGAGACTTTCATCTCTATATATAGTTCGTTAGAGGTTTCAAATATAACGGACTCTCGATATAACGGATTTTTCTCTCCATATAGTTCGTTATATAGAGATTTCACTGTACATGTCAAGGAAGTAGTTCGGGACGAAGAGGCTGCTATCCCTCAACCCGTCATAAGGATCAAAACAGGAGGTAATATTAGTGGTAATCTCAACCTTACTGGAGCGTGTCTCGGCTAGCAGTCAGGCCCTCGGGTGTAAGGTTATGCTAGAGACGCAGTAGCAGCGGTCAGTCCGAGATGCGAGTCACATACCTAAAATGGATGTCTTAAACTAAAGTACAAAAGCCCTAAAAAGGTCTCTTAACCTACTGTATAAAGCCCTAAAAATGTCTCTTAACCTACTGTATAAAGCCCTAAAAAGGTCTCTTAACCTATAAAACATTAAAAGGGTTTCTTAGCTGATGTACGAAGTTCCTAAAAAAGGTCTTAACTTGTTTGCAAAAGCAGTAAAAAGATCTCTTAACTGACGTAAATGAGACTTCCATTAACCCAGATCTGAGGCTCAGTATGTGGAGCTCTGTAAGGCTGGACCCAAAGAGCGTCTTCCTCGTGCCTCTGATTCAAGTCAAGATTTCGGGTGTTTTCTCAGAACCTGTTTGGCGTCACGAGGCCTTCCCGGGCACACGCTACCAGGGCGAGCCTTCCCCGCGGCACTTAGAGGCCAGCTAACCCATGATGGTACGGCCTGGAGAGGTGTGTGTGTGTGTGTGTGTGTGTGTGTGTGTGTGTGTGTGATACAGTCTATACACCCTACAGTTTACCACAAGAATGTATACACGACACTGTAACTACACATGAGCGTATATATTTCATGAAGCCAAGATATTTATACAATCATTATGTATTTATGTATGTGAAGATTACTGAATACTCCCCCCACCCCCCAAGAAGAAAAAATAGACCCCACCCATCACCCTCACCCCTCGTGACCTGCACATAACAGGACGGTCATCCACCACCACCATCATCAATGCCCTCTCACCACTCTCAGACGCGCCCAAAATGTTGCCCAGAGACTCTCCAAAGCCCTGAAGAACTGGCAGCCTGGCATTCCCTCTTGTCCCACCCAGATACATCGCCTCGGTAACATTCTCTTATCACCAGCTGTCAAAACCTTCACTCTCTGACATACGTAAATACTTCCTACTACTAATTAGGGATAAGTGAATGTATCTAGTTTTGGCAGAATCTCACAATATCTAGAAATTTAATGTCATTATCGCTTCCTTGTTTCCGGTTTGGGGTTAAATGCGTCAGTTTATATACGTTCTTATATCTTGTCTCATCGTTCAAACTTCACATAAATTCATACCTTAGTCGAGAGCAACGAACCTTCATCCTATCATTAGCTTTCAGGTTGTGGGAGACGGTCATCGCTGATTAGACAGGTCAAGAGGGTCTAGTTGATGTGTGTGGCGGTGATGGGATAGTTACAGGGCCAGGGGTGGTTGTTAGTACACACAGGAAGATTATATACAACATGTAGGAGGTAGGTCGAGTGCTGTTATATACTACAATGGTAATTTACTCCATATAACGTTAATACAGGTATATAAATATCATACAGGCTCCTTTATACATATTTATAACTAACTGCTACATAAGTAAGGTTTGATTTGGTCGTAATAAGGTGGACATTGCATAAAATTACCGAGGAACTTTTGTTTGACCTTCACTACATGTTAATTTGGTGACCTTATGTAAGAGCTATGACTGTCTCTTGCCCTCACACACACGTAGTCATCTTCTCAGGGGAACTAACCGTGAGAGTTTGATTTGATATTAACCTTGAGTGATGACGGTAGTTCTGTATTTACTAAGTTCACTGTTAACCCACACGAGCTCTTGTTAGGTTAAGTTAGGTGAACAATTAATAACGTCTCAAAATGTTTCTACGTCAGTTTTAGGAGACTTAACGATTGGACCTTAAAGAAACACCTGGTTGATATATTAATACAGGTAAAAAGTTAGGGGTATTAATGAGTACAGGTGAGCTTCATTTAGTGCTACCTGAGAGTTACCTGTAGCGCCATCTCGTGCACGTAGTAGACTGACAGAGGCTTCAAGGAGGAGGTGAAGAGTGACGTCACCTCGAGTAAGATGAACCTACTGTAAACAACATTATCATATCCCAGCTGATGACGTCACCTGATGCACTTGTCTTAATGTTAAAATAAATAGTAAACAAATTCTTCTTATTTTAAGGGGGGGGAATCTAGCGTACTTTTATTTATCTTTTATTGATTTGATTTTTTTTTTTAGATTTTTCTGGTTTTCGTTTGATATTTATTAGCTGTTGTTACTCTCATCCTTATAACTGTCTTCCTCACTTGCGTCTTGTTAAAAACCTGTTTTCTGAATACTTAAGAAAGTTTACAGTCGACAGTAAGAACAAGAATGACCAGCACACATGACTGTTTGTATAGTTGTATCACACACACACACACACACAACACACACACAGGATGAGGAAGCTTCAGCGTTGTACTTTAGGTGTCACAACAATAAAGGCATCTGCTGTCATTCCTCCCTGCTGACGCTACACCCCTCAGGCTGATATTCTGACACCCCCTGGCAGACAACCCCCCCGGCAGACAACCTCCCAGACACCCCCCGGCATACACCCCCCCGGCAGACACCCTCCTCCGGCAGACAACCCCCCGGCAGACACCCCCCATCAGCTCTCTCACCTACAGTTTCTACAAGCCTCCACCTGTACCGACTTAACTGATGGATATATTTCATAGTGAGGGAATTCATTTGTATAAGCCTAAAAGACAGACTGTCATATTTTTTAGTACATCTAGTTGAGGAAAAAATAGGATTCGACTATTGAAGGACCCGGGAACGTGGATGGTGAAACAATATCTTATTCACTATCAACCTAAGTGAATTATATTGTATAGATGAGAGATAATATTTATTCATACTATATTTATACATTTTTTGAAGGGTATCTGTGACGAGGACTGTTGTTATTTATTTAAGTTCTACTAGTCTTTAAATCCATCTACCACTATCACCACCATTACCACTATCACCACCATTACCACTATCACCACCATTACCACTATCACCACCATTACCACTATCACCACCATTACCACTATCATCACCACCACCACCACCACAAGGGTAACGGTGAATGATGATAATATTTCCCGTAGCCATCAGTGAACGGAAGAGATTCATTATACGTGGAGCCGTGTTCTCCAGGCCACTCTCTTAGTGTGTGTAGGTCACCCAGGCGCTACCAACTAACTCACGGACCCTGATAATAATTCCTCACGCCTCCCTCACTGGGCCACGGGGGAATACGGTGCTATGGGAAATTTAATGTAGACAATGTAAGGCGTCTCATTTAGCTTCCAGTGTGAGGGCAGAACAACCTGTCGGCATTATTTACAGATACAGTAACGTTACCATCCTGTGTAGTCCATCCTGTCGTGATTGGTATATGTTCTCTATCATGATAAGCTTAGAGTTTTAGTTCAATGCGTGAAAGTAAAAACAGACGTAAACAAGTGATCTCCCTCCCAAACTGAAGCAGTATCGACCCACACGCACCAGATGACAACCAGAGAAGCTAAGGCAGTTCGGAGACTCGTTCATGTGATTCACTTTCACCACAGGGAGCGAACTTTTGTCCTCGACTGTACCTCCTAGTGTCTAAACCTTCCTCGTGATATAATACACCCGCCTCGACAACGTGTTCAAGAGGCTGAAACCTGTCTTGGTGCCACTCTCTCATGAGAGTCCTGAGTAAAAGTAACACGACGGAAATGAGAAGCATAAAGAGTTTTGTTTTTAACAGGATCAACATCTCCATTCACCAGTACTAGATACACCTTCTGGCATTTTAGGTCGAGAATGGAGTGAGATCCCTTATGAGAATATAAACAAACATTGAGCTGAATCTTTTGTTATTAACCCATTGTGAGCTGACGCAACAAGGTTATGAGTAATAAAAGTAAATATTGGTATTGTTTTCGGATTTTGTTAAGCATTACACAACACCAAGGTGCTCCTCAACACAATGACTCGTCTTGTGTACACGTCGTGGAGTTCTGTCATACTTGCGTCAAAGGGAGGTTATACTGCCCGGCCTCCCTGCAGCTGTGTGTGCTTGAGAACAGCGCCAGGAATCTACTGAAGTTCAGATTGAATAAAGTTTGATGATGTCATTCATACGTGAGTCATGTGAGAGGTGTGGTGGGGTGGTGGAGAGGGATGTAAGGGGTGTGTGTGTGTGGGAAGCTCACCAAGAGAGGCCACGGTCACTGTCGACGATGTGTAGTCATGTCTTGTACTGGGAGACGCTGGTATGACTCAAGGACCTAACACAAGATATGGTAACATTGTCCGTTACATAACTACTACACTTAAGGTACACGTCTGAGAATAATTTAAAGAAGATTATACTTACAGCAAATCACTCGGGCACAGGAGAAAGGGAAATGTCAGGGTAATACTGCAAGATAGAGAGCGTAATTAACTGTAATAAGCGGTTTGTCATTTAACTTCTCTTTGCATTTGAGCCTTAAAACCCCAGCGAGGAATTTCGGTAATTTTAGCTGAAACAAGATTTATTACCCCCACCGAATCGTAAGAACCGAGTCATCCAGACCAAGACCTCGTGTCGTCAGTAAACATTTCCCCGCTTGATACTTGTCTTCCCACACATCACCGTCCACACCAGAGAGGGTATAAGGGCGTCACCCCGAGGCCATGGGAGACAGCCATAATCAACAGGTGTATCCAGTACCTCCGTGATGGTCCAGGCCGCGTTGATCACCCCCTATTGTCCCATGTTCCATCTAAGGTAATGTAACTTTTTTTTTTATTTAAGTACAATGATGATACTGGTAATAGCCCCTATGACACTGATAATGATGATAAATAAACAGAGACAACACAGGCCTAATCCCTTATTTTATGAGGCCAGTGAGGTGTGTGTGTGTGTGTGTGTGTGTGTGTGTGTGTGTGTGTGTGTGTGTGTGTGTGTGTGTGTGTGTGTGTGTGTGTGTGTGTGTGTGTGTGTGTGTGTGTGTGTGTGTGTGTGTGTGTGTGTGTGTGGCGGCGCCAGAAGAAGACGGAGAAAGTGAATGGGGGGAACCTGCGGGACGTTGGCATGGGTTGGGTACTGTGGTAGGGGTATAGGCAGGGGGTAGAATGAGGTCCCCGGGGTAAACAAGCGGGGTTGTTAGTGTATCATTATGGTAATGGTGGCCTCCTGGGTCAATAGTACCCAGTCAGGACAGCAAGGAAGAGGGAGGCAGTGGGTGTGTGTCCCTCCCACACCTGTACCTGGCGGCGGGGGAAAGGAAAGTAACACGACTCTGGGATCACCGCAAGATCAGTACTAACTCATTTCACTTTAAGATTAACAACCTAACCTAACCTGCGACCTGTTAGAGCACATCTGCGACCCTGTTAGAGCAACCAGATGCTTAACAGCGTTTACGAAGACGGAAGACACTGTGGTGACTTAGTGACTTAGAGCTGGTAGGTTAGTTGACAGAGGACCCAGGGTAATGGAGGGTGAGGCTGGGGACCTTGTCAGACCCCCGTCATTACTGTCCACGACACCTACCATCACCCTCCACCTCGACGACTCTCTTGTGGTCGTGCAGGTACAGAGACGACGACCTCCTGACACGACATGACCAAGACGACAAGGATAAAGGGGCAGCTGGAGAGAGAGAGAGAGAGAGAGAGAGAGAGAGAGAGAGAGAGAGAGAGAGAGAGAGAGAGAGAGAGAGAGAGAGTTTGGTCTTTAATACCTTTATACAATCACTTCCAATAGTGAATGTTTGTTCCTACTCCTCCTCCTCCCCGTCTTCTTCCTCCTCATCCTCCTACTCCACCTCCTCCTCCTCCTCCTCCCCGTCTTCCTCCTCCTCATCCTCCTCCACCCTCCTCCTCCTCCCATCCTCCTCCTCTCCTCCTGTCTTCCTCCTCCTCATCCTCCTCCTCCATCTCCTCTTCCTCCTCCTCCTCCCTCCTCCTCCATCTCCTCCTCCTCCTCCTCCCTCCTCCTCCATCTCCTCCTTCCTCCTCCTCCTCCTCCTCCCTCCTCTTCCTCCTCTCCCTCCCCTCCTCCCCGTCCTCCTCCTCCTCCATCCTACTCCACCTCCTCCTCCATCTCCTCCTCCTCCACACTGTTATCGTTTTTACATGTACTTATTGTTATTGTTTCATTTTAAAGTGAGCTGCGTCGTCCATGATACATAATGAGAAATTTAATATTTTTTCTCAATAAATTTGTTCCTATTTTTTCTTTAATTTGTTTAATGAGAAATTTAATATTTTTTCTCAATAAATTTGTTCCTATTTTTTCTTTAATTTGTTTTTTTGTCTTTTTGATTTGTTCTCTTTAATAGACGTTAATTAAAGATATAACGGAAGATTTTAATTACAAAGTTTCAGAAGCTTAACGAAAAACTTAAAAGCTTGATGTGACCTTTACAAATACTCACCTGACGACTCTCTCATTAACACAGGTATAGAGTCACTTCACTACCTACCATCAGCTTTAAAACTTACAATAAGATGATAATAATAGATTGAAAAAAAAGGCGAATATTAACACCACAAAACACTTCCTTAATACAACTCATTATAAACTGATCCAATATTATTCGCAAAAACAGTCGTGTGTGTGTGTGTGTGTGTGTGTGTGTGTGTGTGTGTGTGTGTGTTTTATTTGACTTAAGTTGTTTCGCATCAGAATCTCTCTCTCTCTCTCTCTCTCTCTCTCTCTCTCTCTGTGTTTTTCTCTTTATTCTACGATACTTTTTTTGTTTCGTACGATCGTGTTTTTTCCTCATACGATACATACAATACGAGAATTTATTCCTAAGTCCTATTATCGTTTTTTTTTCCTTTATTTATATATTTTTTCTAATATTTTATAATTTACGATAATTTTTTCTTGTATATAATCTACGATCTTTTCTACATCTAAACTTACGATAATTTATTTTTTCTTCATAATTATTATAATCTTTATCTCTCATAATTTCCCCTTTAAATTACATGATAATTATTTACACCCGTTCACAAAATTATATACAATTACTTAACATTGCACAGTAGATTATGAAATTATATACGAGTTATATAATTACTATAATAATGTTAAGATAAATATATAATAATGTTTTAAGAATATACTAATTACGTTCTCCAGGTATACTAATTACTTTCTCCAGGTATACTAATTACTTTCTCCAGGTATACTCTGTGGTCTAATGTTTGTTGATAAGTTATGAAAGTATAATGATAAGGTATAATGATAACGTGTAGATGGTGATCGCTGGCAATGAAACGACCATCGTGTGTGTGTGTGTGTGTGTGTGTGTGTGTGTGTGTGTGTGTGTATTAGCTCACGTACACACCCAAGAAGAAGAAAGTATCTCAGATTTACATTATACCTGGCGCGACAGACTCTCATAAGCCTTGGTTGCTGCCCGTGGTGTGTGTGTGAGAGCGACAGAGAGAAGGAGGGGGTAAGGGAGGAAGAGAGGGGATGGGAGGGGGAGGAAAACCTGCTTTAAAACACGCTCCCTCTCTCCCTCCCTCTCTCCCCGTCCCTCTCCCCACGATAACCTCCACCCAATGCTTGAACAATTTCCTTTATATGTCAGTATATATCCTGATTAACTTTAGTGGGAATCTTTAATTAAATGTTTTCCGCGAAGTTTACAAGTTGTTAAAATATATATGTATATACTCTGAGGTTTGTGCTGACTGTTACCCCCCCTGCCCCCTGTTCCCCCGCCCCCCCCCACTGCCCCAGGTACCCCCACCACCGCCCCCACCACCCCCTCCCCTGCCCCCACCACCCCTCCCCGCCCCCACCACCGCCCTCACAGCCACCCCCGAGCCTCCAACAATACCATTATAATATTCAGACAGACTCCCAGCTTTAATGAATAAATGACGCCTGACTTTCTACATTTCCTCATCTGCAAAATTAATACCACGAATATACCTGTACCTGTCATTAATCAACAGCAAATATTCCTTACATCTATAACAGTATACTAACATCAGTCCTCACACTGACAACAACTACCAAAACAAAGAAAATTTTCCACTAAACATTGCTACTGTGATGTCGTCGCCAAGTAATACCTGTACCTACATACCCTTTAATATAAAATAAATAAGATCTTGGTTATCCCAGAATAATAATATTAAATACAATATTTATAATCTGACAGGGAAGCATAAGAGGGTGGGTTGTTGAGTCGGGGAGCTCAGGAACCTTGGCGCGCGTGGCGGGAAAGTACAGGCATAGGCAGACTGAGGAGTGAGTGCATTCAACGTGCTACCTCGCTGCCTGTAACACCTGCTGCCTGTAACACCTGCTACCTGTAACACCTGTGATGACCTTTTATACCGTCTACCCCTGTGTTTTATAAAGAGTAATAAACTGTCATTATTCCTACCGTAAGATATGCAAGGTTTGGGATGGTTGGTTAGGCTATACCACCACCACCAACCATCCACCCCACCACCAACCATCCACCCCACTACCAACCATCCACCTCACTACCAACCATCCACCTCACCACCAACCATTCACCCTACCATCAACCATCCACACCACCAACCATCCACACCACCAACCATCCACACCACCAACCATCCACCTCACTAATCCACCTCACCACCATTCACCCCACCACCAACCATCCACCCCACCACCAACCATCCACCCCACTACCAACCATCCACCTCACTACCAACCATCCACCTCACCACCAACCATTCACCCTACCATCAACCATCCACACCACCAACCATCCACACCACCAACCATCCACACCACCAACCATCCACACAACCAACCATCCACACAACCAACCATCCACACCATCAACTATCCAGACCAACCATCCACACCACCAACCATCAACCATCCACACCACCAACCACCAACCATCCACACCACCAACCATCCACCCCACTAGTCACGTTCTTACCTGTGAGGTGGGTCAGTGTGGTCTAGTATTACCTGGACGTATAATATGATTTGTTTTAATAATAATAAAAAAGATTAGTTACAGCCTTAAGGGTTTGTCCAGAATACTTATAAGTCATGTAAGTATATAAGTAATTAGGTGAGTGCGTTGTCTTTATTAAAGTAAGTTGTTATACTGTATACAAATAGTGTAACATACATACATACATACATACATACATACATACATACATACATACATAAACAAGTCACTCCGTCTCACTATAACATAAATGACCCAAAAAATAATAATATTACCCGAGAATTTTTCCTCCTTCGTCGTATACTTTAATTTATGTTACTGGTTTTAATACGTCTCTCTCTCTCTCTCTCTCTCTCTCTCTCTCTCTCTCTCTCAACATACGTGACATTTTTTGGCCCAATTACGAGAGAGAGAGAGAGAGAGAGATGAGTAGCAAGGTAGGCAGAGAAGGATGTAGTTTAAACCTCACCGTGGTGGTACAGGTAAGGGTCAAACTACAGGTATAAACACACACTTGGGGCCAGGCTGTGTTTTCCCAGTGTGGTTCAGTGACTCACCACCAAGACTTGTTATGAAGTTTTACTGAGAAAGTGTGTGTGTGTGTGTGTGTGTGTGTGTGTGTGTGTGTGTGTACAGGGGGCTTAGCTAGGGAAAGGGGTGGTGTCTCAGGTTCTCAGGATAAGGCTAGGGTCAAGGGCTCTGTGGGGGATAGGTTAAGGATAGTGAGAAAGATGATCTGAAGTTGGGGATGATGCGTCTTGAGGCTAGACACTGGGCAGGATATGGGTGAGGAAGAGGGGGAGGGGAGGAGGAGGAGGAGAGGAGGAGGAGGAAATAGCACGAGGAAGAGGAGTAAAGTGTCATCGGAATGGGAGGGAAAACACACTCCATGGAAGGGAAGAAACAGGAATAAGGAAGTGTCGTGTGGGGCGGCAGGAGTCTCACACACACAGAGTCATGCCTTCCCTGGTGTATATGACAGTACAGTATTAGTATGGTGTATAATTCAACATAAACGGTGCTGAGGATTATATGTATACTCTCTATGTTACGTCTTCCTGAGGCCAACTACCTTATGTGTGTGTTAGTTTATCTACCTAACTCCTTCTCTGAGATGCACCAACAGCCTCACCTGAATCCATTACTCTCATATATATTCACATACGAAGATGAAACGATAATTAAACTACATAGATCTTTTTCGTCTTATTTAACTGTTCTCAAGTTTGTCTAAATACGGAAAATAACTAACTAATTTACCTGTATAAACGGGGTCGTGGGTTCATCAGTGCATCAAGGTGTAACAGACTTCACCTCCGCTCCAGGTAGCAACTGTCAGGTAAACACAAGTCGTGGTTCCTTAGTGTGTATTTGTGTAGGGAAGATAACAATATACAGTGCCCCCCCTCCCCAATATAGCCGCTACAGTATGCCCCTATTATGACCTCTTCAGTGACACTTTTTAGTAGTTTGAGTGAAAGATGAAATAAATCAAGAAAAACAATATAACTTTCAAGGTAGTTTTACAGGATTACCGCCATTATTGTTCCTCTCGTCTGTTATTACCAGCCAACGCATCAATCTGCCCTCACATCCTCCTGTCACCTCTATTACCACCACCACCTCTACCACTATCACGTCTATTTACCATCACCTCTACCACCACCCTAACAAAACCACTAACCCCATGCACCACCTCTAAGTCTTACCATGACCACTACCATCATCACCATCACCACCACTAACCACTCCCCCTGGTCACCCATCACCAACCATCACCCCACTTACACACCCACCCCCTTCCACCACCCATCCCCTCCACCACCCACCCCCTCCACCACCCATCCCCTCCCCCACGTGCCCAGGTAATCCCCCATAAAGACCAGGCGATGATCAACAGGTTCACTGGCCAGGTATCAGTACGTTGCTCCACTAATTAATGCGTTCATCTCTCCCTCTCTAGTGTACTGGAATGAGTAGCCCAGCGCACAGTTACCTGACCTGACCACCCATTGCTTTCTTTATAGCCCATGTGTGTGTGTGTGTGTGTGTGTGTGTGTGTGTGTGTGTGTGTGTGTGTGTGTGTGTGTGTGTTTGTGTGTGTATGAAATTCTACCCTGACCACAATGTAACATAATCTTATCCGATTCTGTTACCTGATTGCAAAATCTCTCTCTCCTGACCTTGATCGTGAACTTGAGGTGGATGCCAGTGACCGCAGGAGTACAGAAGCACAGACACCCAACGCGGGAACCTGACCCACTAAGTACCAGCTGGGTAATACTATAGTCTCCCCTCCACACTATCGTCCATATTTTCTTTCGCTTCATCATACTGGTTTACACGCCACGAAGATCAACTTTATTTAGTTATTATATATTGTTTATCGTTGTTTATCGTTTTAATATTCGTCTTTATTTGTTTTATCATTCTTATCCCTCAAGGTATTTCGTGTATAAACTCCTTCCTTCCTTCCTTCCGTCCTTCCTTCCTTCCTTCCTTCCTTCTTGACCTAGGATGCCACATTGACACACCACGACACTGTGACCTAGGGTGAGGTTATTATGGTACTACATCTTGACCTTAAATTCCACCTCAACCTCATTTTTGTATAGACGCGGCTTGACCTCCTTCCAGCCTAACCTTGTACACGCTGGGATGAATTTCTTGTGGCAGCTTAACACACACACACACACACACACACACACACACACACACACCCACACCCCAAATAAGACGCGAGTGGCATCACCTGAAGATTAAACACCCCTAAACACCCCTTAACAACCCTAACGTTACCTGGAGGTTAGATTAGGTTAGTTTGGGTTATATTAGATTACTTAGGTTAGGTTAGATCAGGTTAGGTGACGAGTGAAAATATTCAAAGCAGCTGAATCCTCTTCCTCCTCCTCCTCCCGCACCAGGAATACCCTTAGCGATAACACCAGGGACTAAATTACCATATAAATAAGTGTGTAACTCTCTCTCTCTCTCTCTCTCTCTCTCTCTCTCTCTCTCTCTCTCTCTCAAATCTTCTCTCTGGCTCTACCCTCCCACCAGTGCCCCGCCGTGCCTGGCATTCCTTCCTTACGCCTTACACAGGGCAGCGAGGATGGACCGGCCCTGCCTCCTAGCTAGGTCACGCCGTTGTACACACACACACACACGTCTCTCCCTCTGTCTGTCTGCCTCCTTCTCTATTTGTCTCTCTTTCTCTGTGTCTCACTCTCTCGCTTTGTCTCTCTCTCTCTCATCACCTACTTCCATCTCGTCTCCTCACCAGACCCACACAAGAGAGAGGAGCTGTCTGACCTGTTAAGTATAGAGATTATCTTCAGGAAGACACTTACGTATCAGCCATTAATAAATATAACCACTTTTTACTTAACACTTTCTATAAGTATAATTGGATTTATAAGTATGTCAGAAATATTTTGGATTTGTAGTATAGAATTTCATCCTCTGACAAGTGTACTTAAAACATCCTGACTACTTTAGTATGTTGTTTTAGCCTCTTGTGTACGGGGTCGCCCTGAGCTGAATCATATATTGCGAACCATAATAAAATATCAAAAATGGTGTCCTCGTAATGAAGGTGATTAGTGGATATAATTTACTAATTTCTTACATTTAATTGATAACTAATTGTATATGATTAATTAGTTACTATTAGTATAAGTCATTAGTTACCATTATTAAAGGACTTTAGTTATGATACTTGTTTGGAAGTCAATTATAAAAGATTTGGGGTAATTTGAAGATGTGTTTATAAGTGGCAGGTGTGTTTTGGAGTTCAGTTTCAGGTGTGTTTATGGTTTCAATGGCAGGTGTGTTTTGGGTCTGAATCACAGGTGTGTTTATAGGTCAGAGACAGGAGTATATTGAGGTCATTGGCAGATGTGTTAGAAGGTCAGAGGTCACTCAGTCTTGGTGTGAGAGAAGGTCTTGTTTTTCCCAGGTATTCTCGTTGATTGGCTACACCTGTTGTACCTGAGGGTCGAGGTGCCATGTTGTTTTCTAAGACTTTATTTTTTGTCTTTTAACCTGACTTGATCACTTAACACTACTGCTGTTTATCTTTTCGATAGTTAAGGAATTTATATTCAAAGAACCTAACCTAACCAAACCAAATCTTACCTTCCCTAACCTAACCTAACCAAACCTAACCTAACCAAACATGATCATTACAATATTTAATTACAGAAAATCCACCTCTTTCTCTCGTGTAACTTGAGTATATTGAGTCTATTCACCTCACTAGAGAAAGGAATAGATATAATATACCACCGTTTGTATATTATGAGTATACCCGCCGCTCAACCCGACTTAAAGATGTTATATTCTCGATTTAGAAGAAATATATGCATAACAGATTTTGTTATTTTATATTTTATCGAGTATGACCGGGAATTTTTTTTTTGTACGTTATATTGGTATGAAATTCTACATCATCCCTCCTTCATTCTTTACTTCCTTCTCTTCCCTTCCATCACTCCTTCCTTCTTCCCTTCCCCCTTTTCTTCACCCCTCTTTCCTTCTATCTACCCGTCCACTCTTCTTTTTCCCTCCCTCCTTCCTCCCTCTACCTCTGGTCTTATGAATGTCGACTTCTTGGATACATTGGTTTATCTGTCTGTCTGTCTGTCTGTCTGTCTGTCTGTCTGTCTGTCTGTCTGTACATTTATCTGTCTGTGTCTCTATCATTTTTCTTTTTATATTTCTCTCTTATCTTGTTTCTTCTTTCTCTGTCCCTTTCATTCTCAGGAGGTGGGGGTGAGGGGGAGGAAGGGGTGGTGAGGGGGAGGAAGGGGTAGTGAGGGGGAGGAAGGGGTAGTGAGGGGGAGGAAGGGACACTCTCATCCTTAATGTCACCACGAGTCTCACAACACACCATGATGCCTCGTCTCCGTCACACACGTTCGAATCTCCCTCCAAAAAACACCAAAACAAAAACAGTATTAAAGATTTAAATATCTGTCTTCAAAACACTTAATGTATGAGGACAAAATTTAACTATTTATAAAGATCCGTTTAAAATAATTGTAAGTGTGTGCGTCTTTTTTTTAGAATCGTGAATGCAGAAAAAAAAAGTTAGTAAGAATTCGTGTGTTGTGAAGCCCCGGCAGCGGTGTCGGTGGGAAAAGGTGAATGACTACTATCAGCGGGAGGAAGAACATCACCAGCTGGTAATATACACGTCAAATAGGGCCAAAGTCCAGGGTTATACCAGGGTAAGATGAACCCTACGGCGGCTGGGGTGAAGGTAGCGCCCCGCTTAACAACTACCACCACCAGCCCCGGACCCCGACCCACCACCACCAGCCCCGGACCCCGACCCACCAGCCACCGACCCACCAGCCACCGACCCACTGACCCCAAACACCACCTCGTCTGGTATGTTGATGGTAAATTTTTCTCTCTCTCATCTCAACATTACTCAGGGGTTCATTCATCACGTATTGGATATTATTAACTGGGGCTGTGATTTGTACCTGGGAAAAAAAGTGCTACCTAACGTGAGACTATAATTGAATTCATCCCGACAGGTGTTGAGTGAGGGAAGAACTTTGACGTTCTACCGCCGTGTGTGTGTGTGTGTGCCTTCATAAAACCACCCAAGTTAATTTCTTTGAATTTTCTCAGTACAACTTTCACAATAATAAAAAAAAATTCAAGTATCGTTGCCATCATCATCATCATCATCATCATCATCATCATCACCATCATCATCATCATCATCATCATCATCATCATCATCACCACCACCACCAATTGTCTCGGCTCCAACATCTCCCTCCTAATCATTATTAAATACATGAGGAAAATATTTTAAAATATTTTTTTTTATCGATTCAATTTTATTTATAACATCAGTACATTATTTGTCATCATGTATAACTGGTGGGAATGAGTCAGCTGATGTGTACAGGTGACCCGCTCTAGCTCAGGTAAGTGTGAAATTAACAAACATCACGAAAGTACTTTACTGCAAATCCTGTCTGGACTTCCGCATACTGTATATTTTAGAAGTTTAGGTTAATAATGTCTCGACTATACTAGGTGTTTTATGTAACTTATTCTCGTCTGAAGGGAAGATATCAAACGTCACTCTCCCATTATCGATATTTATGTTCTTGTGCCGTATGTCCGACATCTGTGTAGTGCTTGACAGTATAACAAGACTCTTAACTGCGTCGCTGCGCCATGCACTCACTCGTGACGCCGAGATGATGTTGCCACCACGAGCTCCCGGAATAACAGGTGAAACTCGTGTTCTAGGAAGTAAGGTCATGACCCGCTGTTGCTATTCTTGGTAATAACTGATTGACATAATTAACAATGTATTCTGGTCTATTTTAATATCATTCTTTATTTTAATTTTGTGTTTAACTTATTAATTAACATTTATTTCTGTGTTTAGTAGTTTCTGTATACTCTAGAATTATTGGTAATTTATCTATTTATCACAGAATTATTATATTATCTTAACATCTCCCAGTTTCGTTACTTTCTCTTAACTCAATGTTATTTTTTCTTAGTGGTGTTATTACCTCATCTATCTCGTTTACTCTCATGATCATTTTCATTAGCCTCTATCTCCCTCCCAGCTAACATCCCTCCTCCTTCCTCCCTCCTCCCTCCTTTCCTCTTCCCTCTCTTTCACTCCCACCCCCCTGCGCCCAGGCTAACTAGTGATTAATTACCTGTCGCTCGTCGCATTACAGGTGAGATGCTTCCTCCTACCTCCGTTACCATGACAACCTTATAGACGGTTCACCTTAACACTTACCTGGAAAAAAAAATAAAAACTATTACTGAAAATTAATATAACCTAAATAAAGGCATTTGTAATTAATTATTATTTTTTGCTTTAAATACTTATTGCAGAGTTAAATTATACTGACAAATATATTATAATTTTCATATGATTGTTTAATTGTTATTTAATTGTTATGCTTGAAAATGAAGATTGTGATTTTTTTTTGTTATAATTAGTGGATATAAGAATGTTGTTGTAATTACAATCATTATGAAGAAACTTGTGATTTATTTGATAATCATAATTACTCAAGTATAATAAGAGAGAGAGAGAGAGAGAGAGAGAGAGAGAGAGAGAGAGGGAGAGAGAGAGAGAGAGAGAGAGAGAGACAGATGACAATCAGTAACATGACATATTTTGTTATTTTTTTATTTGTTTTATTTATATTTCGTTTTTTATTTATTTTATACTTTTATAAATATTTTTAATATTTTTAATGTTTTTTTAATATTTATTTTTTATGTTGATTTTTTTTTTATTTATTTATTTATTTTTTTTATTATTAGTTTTATTTATTTCGTTATTTTAGTTTATTTTTATCGTTTTTGTTAATTATTCCGTCTATACTATTATTATTAGATCCTTTTATTTCCACTATTAATTTTTCCTACTTTATTTTTTATTTACTTTTTTCTTGTATTCATATTTAAGTTTTATTCAATCATTTATTCTATTTCTTTCTATGTCTCTCTTTATTTGTCTCTGTTTATTCCTCATCATTTGGCTTAGTGTTGGAAGGGTGGGTCTGTCTGTCTGTCTGTCTGTCTGTCTGTCTGTCTGTCTGTCTGTCTGTCTGTCTGTCTCAGTTAGTGATATTTTGTACTCATGTTTATACACGACTCTTGTTTCTGTTATTAAATCACTAAGTTTGTTTGTGATTTTTTGTACAAGTTGTGATTTGTAATTTTTTTTTTATTGAAAGTTTCTTAAAACATCTAGTAAACCTTTGTGTTGGGAGCTGTATGAAGGACTGAAAGAATTGTAATGTTTTGATGTAATTCTTCTGTAGTTTAACAGTTGTGTAAGAAGTGCGGACATTGACATACATATTCACACACACGCACGCAAGCACTCACGCAAGTTTGCATGCACGTACGCACGCATACACGCACATAGTCTAGGAGTTAATATGAAGTGTTTATCGAGACGTAGGTATTAATTTGTCTGGTGGAAACTGAAGATATTTAAACTGTGAGATTTTAATGTGAGTTTCTATACTGAAGCAGGTTTTATATTGTGGTGTTGTGGTGTGTTTATAGTGGAGTATTGTGATGCTGTTGTAGTGTCCCTGTAGTGTTGTGATGGTGTTATGGTGGTGTTGTAGTGTCCCTAAAGGCCCCAAATATACCATCCTGACCTCAGACCACCATCACCCCCCCCTCTTTACAATTAACAAGCCAATCCTCTCCCTCTCGTAACAAGCAGCTCTAAACACTACACTACCTTCTGCTTCCCTCCTTCAGTAGAGTGACGCCCTGGGCAACCACCCCAATAATGAGTATTTACACATGCCTTTACCTGTAATAAGATGATGTTGATGAGGGGAGGCTATTACAGTAAAACCTCCATATAACGGAATTTTTTCTCCATATAGTCCGCTAGATGAGGGTTTCACATCTAATGGATCCTCGATATAAAGGACTTTCATTTCTATATAACGGACTTTCCTCTCCTTATAGGCCGTTAAGTAAAGGTTTCACTCTGGGAATAATGAAACCTTCTCTACCTGCCTTTAAACGCTTCCTCTTATCTCCATAGGAAAATAGGGGAGGGAGGAGGGGCGTGTGGGAGGAGGTTCTCAATGATTAACTTTTAACTGTGCGTCTAAGTCTAAGGAAGAAGGTTGATAGTGGGAGGATGGTGGTGCAGACAATGATCAACATCCTGCTGCTGTGTGGCTGGCTGCAAAACACACACACACACACACACACACGCACTAGTCAGAGCACCTGCCTTCCTCTTTACCGGCAGCTTTCTACATAAATGTCGTCAACACGCAATAACACCTAACAAAAGACGGTCACAATCAAGGCACAATAAGCGATCGAAAGTTTCCTCATAACAATCCGATTCCTTTTGTTGTGGGATCTAACCTGACCCTCTAGAGATCACAGGTCAGCCAAATGTCGCTCAGGTGCAGGAGAGGTAAACAAAGCCTCGTTCATGTGTAAATAACAAACGGAAAACAAATCATGACGTGTTTTTTATTTATTTTTTTACAGTACAGATATAACGACTTTTATTTATTTTATTTATGCAGTAAACTTTATTTAATTTGTGATGATAAAGGTTTTGTAGCGTAAAAATAATAAAAAATAATGGGTTTTTTTTATAAATTTTACATTAAAATAGTTCATTAGATTTTATGCTGTTTGACGACACGTAAACAATTCCTTGGTGTAGCTCCCATAAACTTATTATTACAGAACGGGGAGGAACGCCTGGCACTGTTGACTGCTCGTACTGGCGTAGTTTTATGGTTTGGGCTTCACAATTATCTTGAAGGATCCACGGGATGAGGGTCAATGATGGGTATAAGTGATAAAGGTTTGCTTGTTACTACTACATGTGACAGTTACCTCCCTTACCACACCTGGAGGCTTAGGTGTGTGTGTGTGTGTGTGTGTGTGTGTGTGTGTGTGTGACAGATCGACACACACACACACACACACGCATCCTTCACCTTCACTTCACTTCAAATTTCTCTCAGGTTTCAAGTTCACTTTCCTCAAATCCCATGCGACTCGACTTAACTTTTTTCCTGTTAATATTTCTTGAGTTTAATCTTCGCTTGACTGTGTTCTTTACTGTGTTGACCAAAGATAAATATAGAGTATTGATCAGGAGCCATTTATGAAAGCTGTAGCCCTCGAAACGTTCAACCATGTCCAAATTTGTTGTGGTTGTTCACTTTGTAACTGTAGAAGCTGTGTTATTCTGACTAGATTAACTGTGGGAGAGAGAGAGAGAGAGAGAGAGAGAGAGAGAGAGAGAGAGAGAGAGAATTCAATCACGGTGTCACAACAAGGTTAATGACAGTGAGGGAAGAAAGTCTACCTGACAATGGAACTGAGATGACTCGTAGTTCAATTAAGTTTACCTGAGTCAGTCTCTCTCTCTCTCTCTCTCTCTTTCTCTCTCTGTAGCTCTCTCCGACACAGAACGACAGAAAGACACAGACAGACAGACAGAAGTGCAAGGGACGACACAGTTAGCAGGTGGTAGTAACTCACTGTCTACACACACACACACACACACACACACACACACACACACACACACAGGAGTATTAATTATCGCCATCGTTTTCAAACTTAACTCTGAGCTTCCTGGAGATTAGAAAGTCTTTTAAGAAATATAATATTTTTTATCTTTACGACTGAATAGATCTGAGTTTATGGACAGCACAAGGTTAATGATGGAGTTAAGGACTTAGAAATGTTTAGGGTTCGTCTTTTTTTTTCATAGTGTGTTTACCTACGTCAAGGACAGGTGTGATATATGTGTTTGGAATTTTCTCTCTCTCTCTCTCTCTCTCTCTCTCTCTCTCTCTCTCTCTCTCTCTCGTAATTATTTTCTATTATCCTTATTAACATTCCTCACATGTTCATCCAAAGTACAACAATGGTTTCTCTACTGGGGAAATTTATAATCGCTTGAACTTACACCGGGTACAATGGCTGGCACGTTTTGTGAGACGTGGCCACTCTTTGATTGTTTACTTTGTATTAAAACTCCCGGAATGGCCCTAAGGAACCTCATAATAGTAGTTAGACTAAGGATAAGCATTCCACAGAGTTGCCACATCTCACAAAGCGTACCAGCCACTGTACCAGGTATAAGTGCAGCAGACTGTACATTATAACCTTTAAACCAGAATAACACCTTCACTGCTAATAGGTGTACTAACCTTTTCTTCAGGTATATTTTCCATTATCGTGACAAGAAGGGATAATAAGGGAACGGCAGGCGCTGTTGACTGCCCGTAGTGGCGCTATATGGTATTGTTTGGATAGAAGAATTCCTCGGCCACATAGTTAAGTCTAGGCTGTGAGGATCTTGGCTGGACAGTGATCATAATTTGGCCAGATATGTCTTAAGCCATTAAAGTAAGTCTTCCGTCCACGTCTTAAAAGTAACTTGACACATCTTAAGTAGCCATAAAAGTCAGGCATCGTCCATGTCTTAACTGAGTGCTTATGTTTACAGTAATCACACTCGTATCGATCCCATTGCCAACAACATTCCCGGCCCTGTATAAGTAAGAGTTCAGTTCATCTTGACATTCACAGACCATAAGACCACTTACTTTGTTTATTAGTGATCCTGGGAAGATAGGCTGAGTTTACGTGTGTGTGTGTGTGTGTGTGTGTGTGTGTTTAAATATCTGCGTGCTTGCTTGTATTGACATCTGGTACCTGTAGACTTTCACATCTGTAGAGACACTTGACGTATTTCTGTAGATCCTTAACACCTGACTGTATTGGTCTACAGCACCTGTCTCCTCCACCACCTGTCTCCACCACCACCTGTCTCCTCCACCATCTGTCTCCACCACCACCTGTCTCCTCCACCATCACGTCCTCCTTCACCACCTGTCTCCTCCACCACCTGTCCCACCACCATCTATCTCCACCTCCACCTGTCTCCACATCCTGTCTCCTCTTCATCTGTCTCCACCACCATCTATCTCCTGCCACCTGTCTCCTCCACCACCTGTCTCCACCACCACCTGTCTCCTCCACCATCTGTCTCCACCACCACCTGTCTCCTCCACCATCACGTCCTCCTTCACCACCTGGGTGGAGGAAGGTGGTTGGTGTGGCTGGAGTGAGGTGTGTGGTATGGATAGAAGGAAGGGTGTGGTTTAGGTGGAGGAAGGTATGAGGTGTGGATGGAGGGGGTAGTATGGTGTGAGTGAGTGGATAAACGTGTGGGTGTGGTTGGGTGATTATGTGAAAGATTTGTGAATGCATGCTATCCACTCTCTCACCCCAACACACACACACTCACACACACTATTGCCACACACACACACACTATTGCCACACACACACACACACACACACACACTCACAACCACCTGAACTATACTGTCAGTGTTACCAGAGCAGAACACACCACTCATCCATGAGACTGACAATATGACCGCTAAATTCAATAACACTTCACTTAATCGACGACTCACTCATGAACCAGTGACACAACCAGAACCTCGTCTCGATCCTCACCGTTATGTTCTCAATCATCGGGAATGAAAAATCCTTTGCTAGAGTTAACCCAGTGACTGTATGTGTACCTGTTCCTGCCGTTGATTAATGACATGTTCTTTAAAAGTAAATGACCTGAGTAACTGTACCTGTGTTTGTGGTCGTGGGAGTTCTGGTTCATGGACTCTGTGAAACGTTTGAGTTCTGGTTCATGGACTCTGTGAAACGTTTGTGTCGTCTGGATCTTTCTATCGAAGTTCATATTTTAGAATCGAAATAAATTCTTCAGTGTTCATAAATAAATAAAATCTTAACAGCAACAAAGGTGACCAAGTTTTCACCTGTGTTAAACCGGAATTAAAAAAGTATCCCTCACGTACGAAAAAGATCCATCAGTCACGTCAAAGAAAGAGACCATTGGATCTGACCACGACAGGTATAAATCCTAGATCGTCCTGGAAGTAGTATCATTAGTTATCATTAGTGACTTTGAATCATCCTTGGAAAAAAAATAGTCTTCAATTGAATTACCTCGGATATTATTGATGAACTTCAGAAAGATTTTGTGTGTTGGGAGGAAAACGGAAAATGAGAACCGCGATGGAAATTGGTCAGATTGGTCAGCAAATTGTACTACGGACGTAACGGTTAGCCAGTACGGTTAGCGAGTTTCCCTGTATTCCTGGCATCCCCTGACACGGAGCTACACCATTCCTCAAGCGGGTGTGAGTGTGTGGGTGGGTGAAGTCTGTGCGGCGCTAAATGGCGATTTGAATGTTAGTGTAGGTGATACTGCCAGTAGTGTAAGTGGAGTGGGTGGGTGTGACTGGTGGAGTAGAGTGGGTGTAGTTGGTGGAGTGGGTGGATGTGACTGGTGGAGTAGAGTGGGTGTAGTTGGTGGAGTGGGTGGGTGTAGGTAGTGGAGTGGGTGGGTGTAGGTAGTGGGTGTAGGTAGGTATAAGTAGGCCATATCAACAGTGGTAGTGAGGCAGTAAGTACTGAATCAAGACAACCGCTAACAAAGGCTATTGGTAGACTTGTTGACATAACCGACCTGTGTTTATACTGTCGTGTGTGTGTGTGTGTGTGTGTGTGTGTGTGTGTGTGTGTGTGTGTGTGTGTGTGTGTGTGTGTGTGTGTGTGTGTGTGTGTGTGTGTGTGTGTGTGTGTGTGTGTGTGTGTGTGTGTGTACATTTCTCTATGTATATTTATCCTAATATGTGTATAAATATAAGTAAATACATTCATACATGAGTGAATATGTATGTATATTTGATGTGCCTGTGAGAATGTTTACAAACTTCAATAACATAAACAGACCCCCGTCTTCTGTGAGCTTTACCATCAACACTACTCACTCTCTCACCAGCGTTGATTCACACACCAAGGATTCGAAACTGGTTCATTAGCTGGATTCATTACGGGGTTCATTAGCTGGGTTCATTACGGGGTTCATTAGCTGGGTTCATTACGGGGTTCATTAGCTGGGTTCATTACGGGGTTCATTAGCTGGATTCATTACGGGGTTCATTAGCTGGGTTCATTACGGGGTTCATTAGCTGGGTTCATTACGGGGTTCATTAGCTGGGTTCGTACGGGTTCATTAGCTGGGTTCATTACGGGGTTCATTAGCTGGATTCATTACAGGGTTCATTAGCTGGGTTCATTACAGGGGTTCATTAGCTGGGTTCATTACGGGGTTCATTAGCTGGATTCATTACGGGGTTCATTAGCTGGATTCATTACGGGGTTCATTAGCTGGGTTCATTTCGGGGTTCATTAGCTGGGTTCATTAATACATGGTTATAGGGGAAAATAGGATTATATATTGGTCATGTAATAGAGATATTTGTGTACATAGGAGGAAGAGGAGGGTGATAAAGATGGAGAAAGAGCGTGATAAGAGAAGGATGGGGGAAGAGGGGGAGGACACAGGAAGAAGAGGAAGTTGGTGATACAGAGAGAGAGGAAGAGGAGGGGGGGGTACAGCTGGGTATACTGTACACGCCAGGAGAGGTAGAGAAAGTACAAATACTGTACTCAGTGTTTGTACCTGACATTCCCAGTGAACACTCTCTCTCTCTCTCTCTCTCTCTCTCTCTCTCTCTCTCTCTCTCTCTCCCTCTCTCTTTCTCTCTCTCTCTCTCTCTCTCTCTCTCTGTCTCTCTCTCTCTCTGTCTCTCTCTCTCCCTCTCTCTCTCTCTCTCTCTCTCTCTCTCTCTCTCTCTCTCTCTCTCTCTCTCTCTCTCTCTCCTCTCTCTCTCCTATCACGTGAAGGTTTGAGGAGCTGATGTGCTTCGCTGTAGCACCTTCCTTTGCATATTATTAAGTATGGTATCATTTTTACTTCAGGTGTGTAGGAGTTACCTTGGAGTAGCTGTGTGTTTGTGTGTGTGTGTGTGTGTGTGTGTGTGTGTGTGTGTGTGTGTGTGTGTGTGTGTGTCGACTCCGTGACCTATATACAAAGGGTTCTCGAGGTCTCCAGGACACAACACGTGCATAACTAAGTGTAGGTGTTGTGTCGTGTAGGTGTTATGTCGTGTAGGTGTTGTGTCGTGTAGGTGTTGTGTCGTGTAGGTGTTGTATCATGTAGGTTTTGTGTCGTGTAGGTGTTATCTTAGGAGAAGAAATTACAATAAAAATTATTTGGAAAAGGACAGCGAAGAGGTATACATGCAGGTAAGAGACAGACACACTCACCTGTCTATAGTGCTGTCTGCCACTCCTCCAGCGCTCGTGGGTTCTGTAAGGAGAGATTCCATTTGAGTTTCCTGTTCAGCTCTCACTAAGATGACAAGACTCGATAACCTCTTGATCCGAAACCGAACCAAACCTAACCTAATCTAATCTAACCTAACCTATCCAAAACCTGACCTAACCTAACCTAACCTAATCTAACCTAACCTAACTAATCTATCTAACCTAATCTAATCTAACCTAACCTATCCAAAACCTGACCTAACCTAATCTAATCTAATCTAACCTAACCTATCCAAAACCTAACCTAACCAAGCCCGTAAACTTAGTGTGAAAATTTGGGTTCTGTTCCTGGTGTGTGTTATGTATGAGACGTCATCCACCTTGTTCCCTGTTACATACATCCGTTTGGTAACTCTTCTTATTCTCTCGTCTCTTCTCTTCTTCTTTCCTTTATTACCTTGTTCTCTTTCTTCTCTTTCTTGCTCTTATTTTTCCTTCTCCTTCGTTCCCTTTGACCAATCGGGTGTCACCAATTTTGAAATCGGTGATGATTGGCTGCGGTGAGTTACATCATGATTGGTCAGCGCGCTTAGCTCCTGTTATTGTGGTGTTGTGGTTGGCGCCGCAGTAGTGATCTGTGGTATCTTATTGTGTCAGGTTTATTTGATGTTGTCACCACCACCACCACATTACCTCTCTCTCTCTCTCTCTCTCTCTCTCTCTCTCTCTCTCTCTCTCTCTCTCTCTCTCTCTCTCTCTCTCTCTCTCTCTCCTGGTAGACCTTGTAGCCGATGTAGTAAGGTTCTCCTGCACCAAACTGGAGTCTTCACAAGAAAACAGCGACGAGTCCTACATTAACTTGACCGGTCCTGACGTAATCCCAATACCAATAAATCCTTTTTCAGCTAAAAATTGTCCTAAATACAATAGAGAAAATCCTTCAAATAAATCCTTTCGCAAAAAAGACGAAAGATTCCCACGGTGAACAGAGTCCTATATCTACAGTACACAAAAAGTCCTCAGCCCACACGACTCTCTCCTACACTCCGGAAGGCGTCGACTCTACTCCTACACACCACATCATAGTATTCCAGCTCCTACGAAACTCCCCTCCCCCCTAATACGGCATGACTAGTCCTATGCCTCCTTGACTTTCTCCTAGGCCTGAGGCAGTACTCAGTGCCACTAGAGGGCCACTAACAGCCCACCCGTGGCACTCCTTCAGTTGTGTTTATGTTAATGGCATCACACTGGTGTTTGTCCTCAGGCAGCAACTATTACAGATCTTGGCAGGTTAGGTCGAGCTGGGTTGGGTTATGTGATCTCAACAGGCGAGTCGTGTGATACCGAACAGATCATTCTCGCTGTGGTAGACGCCTGTGTTGGTCTCGGTAAGGTCTCGCTTTCTAGGTCATTGATCTTTAAATTCTACATTGTCTTCGCTTCTGTACCCCTCCACCCCCAAATCGGTCTTTAGGTCATTGATATAAGTCAGGCCATTAATATTAGATTCAATGTATAATTCTTTCTTCAGTCTATCGGTGTATGATAAGTTAGACATTATTCACTTGTTATATTGTTGATGTTTGTGACACACCAGCACGAGTGTAATCAACTTCCCTCTACAATATCTTTCACGACCAACAACACTTAAACTTATGTACAATAAACAGTCACTCAAAAAACTATCTTTACAAAATGGTGTTCAGAAAATATGACCTAATGGACGAAGGATTTTGACAACTCTACCGAGACAACAGGAGTCACAGTGTTCATTTTGAAATTCATCGTCCCCCCCCCGCCCCCCATCCCCCACTCCTTACTCCCCGCCCCCACGCCCCCACGCCCCCGCAAGTACAGATAGTTTTTTGAGTGACTCTTTACAAAGGTGAAGATAAATAAATATTGATAAAAGTTCTTCTCTCCAGGACCCAACTGTAACACCTCCCAGCAGCAGCCGTGGACTTGATATCTCTCCTCAGTCACTCAGGTAAGGAAAAAACTCTTTATACCTCCTCGTTGTATGATAACTCCTGCCACTTATCATAGTACGAAGGGGGGGAGGGAGATGGATGGAAGGAGAGTGGGAAGGAAGGCGGTAGAGTAGGAGGGAGGGAAGGAAGGAAGGAGAGAACGTCCGACTACCCTCCTAACAGCCACGGTAACGTCTACCTGCCTGACCGACCTCTCTACACCTGTTGTACTGTAATCGTTGTGACTTATTCCAGATGGTTTGTTTGTGTTTCCTGTCGTCCACCATCCTTCTTTGTGTAGGGCAATGAGGCCAGGTGCTAGAGGTAGAAGGTAGGGGCGTACAGTGGCAACACGCTGGGGGGCATGAGGAAGAGGGAAGGGTAATAGCGGCAAGTGCTGTACAGGGGAAGGAAGGAAGAGGAGGCAGCAGCCAGTCTGTATAGCCAAGAAAATGTCAAGGGAAACATTGGTTACGTTTTTTCTTACTGCGGTCACCTGTATGTAGGACACAGCTTACTTGTATATGTCAGGGGAACACAATTACCTGTTTTCTCTTTATACAATCCTCTGTAAATGACACACACACACACACACACACACACACAGTATTATAGACAATATCCTCAACAAAAATACAATCAATCACATTATACGATGTTCTAGTGAAGACATATTTTCTTAACTACTACACCCGTGAAAAAATTTATATGTGAGATTCAAACACATAAGTTATCCCAGCAGATCGTGATAAATATAACCCCGACTATATAACAATGACATAGAGATTCATGACCAATTAACACCTTAGTTTCCAGCAGGTGAGTGAGTGTTTTGGTTCATTATCTTGTGTTAAGGTAAAGTAACGCCTTGGTGATGGATGGTGATTTAGTGTCATGATATTATATTATTATCTTTATTTTCTAAGGTGATAAAAGGTTTCGATGTCACTTAGGTTTCTCAGCTTAGTAAAAATAACACGAGAGGCGGATCTAACAGGACCTTCACTTACCTGTGTCAGAAATGTAAACACTACGGTAATGAGAATCGGGAGGTTCACTGCGCCCCATGACTGACGGGAGGGGCGACCCAGGTGACGGTCTCTTCCTCCGTCAGGAAAAACATATCATTGCCTGAACACTGCGCAATTCAGGGCGATTATTATGTGCCTTTTATAACTTCTTTATACACTGTTTATTCTTTCTCGGCCATTACGAACACGGAGAGGGTACGCACGAATATAAAGGTCTTCTGTATAAGTCATTCTGATTACACATAAACGCTACCGAATGTTTTTGTTGCTTGAAAGGCGACCAATTTGAACGATTTAGCGAGATCTTGTTGACATTTGTTGATCTTCCTCGAGGAAAAACAACACAGTAATCTCTTTATTTCATCTCGGTAACAAATGCTTTGCCAACACTCTGTCCCGGTGTCAGGTTACGACCTTCACGACCCGCCCAGCAGGCAGTATAGGGCAACGACTCAGAGGAGCTCCGCCACACCGTGTAGAGACCGGGGCGGGTAACTGCATGAAGGATTACGGGACGACATAATGTGGGGTAGTATAGTGGTGGAGGGGTACACTGTTGCCACGGGTGTCTCGCTTAAAGGCTCGTACCATAAAAACCAAGGTCAGGACAAGTAGTGAATGGCGGTGGGCGTCTCTTCCTGGTGGGAGTAACGCCAGGTATATACTCGTGTGTGTGTGTGTGTGTGTGTGTGTGTGTGTGTGCTGCAGAACTAAGAGATGTTTACACTAAAGTTCGGGTATGAATTTCGCTTACGGTGTTACTTGTCTCTTCCTTACCCACCCCTCAGCTCTCTCTCGGGTCCCTCTCACCTTCCCACCTCCCCCCCCTCCCGACGCACCATAATAAAGAGATATAAGAAAGAGAATGAATGAACTGGTTACACAGATGAAAAATCGCTCAACATAACAGAAAAAATAAGATACTGCAATATCTATTCATCTCAGACCAAGGTTAATGGCAGCCAGATTGCAGATAATTCTTAAAAGTGATCGTTTTGCTTCAAGATCTCGGCTTAACCTTGAAAGTAATTCTATTCTTAAGTGCTTATAGAGATCGTTCGAGTGGCCCTTGAGGTGTGTGTGTGTGTGTGTGTGTGTGTGTGTGTGTGTGTGTGATTAATTACAACACCTCCGGAACTCAGCTGGAAGGGTGGCCGCGGGGGACAGAGTGGGAGAGGACCTGCCTACCTGTGGTGAGGTGCACGTGTTGTTAATTAGAACAAGGGCAGGCGGCCACACACAGTTGACTGTATATTTTCAGCCTTTTGACTTCCATGTTCCTTCAATAAGTCGTATATTATTATTATTATTATTATTAGTAGTAGTAGTAGTATAATTCACACGCACACACACATACTACCACAATATACATATAAATAATAATGGTTGCCCCTCGTGTAACGAGGATGGCCGGCCCTTGGGCCACCTTGGCGTAAATTTTATTTAAGGTGTAGAAGCTACCGCCAACACAACAACCACACCCTGAGTTAACGAGGTGCATGACCCAGTGTTAAGGAATAGCCCGAGAAGACCGGACAACTCGCCAGCTGCACTGGCTAACCATTACCCCGGAACACGATCCGCAAATCAATTGACATTCAGGTCCCCAATTACTGCTGGGTAGGTAGAGGGAAATGGCGTAAAGAAACTTGCCCATAGTTTCACCCTGCCACAATATACACACACATACACACTTTCA